>NC_050581.1:177858054-177940332 GCF_011100635.1 Trichosurus vulpecula
TTAGTAGCTATATGCCCCAGAGGCCAGCCCCCAACCTCCAGGAGCTTCAGTTCCCCATAAGATGGTGATAGTCCCAACTGTGGTGCCTCCCTCATAAAGGCTTAGTGTGAGAGTCAAACAGTGCTTTGCAAACTTTAAAGCACCATTGAAATGTCATCATTCTTTATTATCATTATGCAGATACAAAGTTCTTTTAGACATTAAAATGATTAATCCTGTTTCCCTCTCTCTATTCATTCATTCCTATGTTTTAAAACGTATTTATTTTTTGTCTTTTTGGGAAACAGGTTCACTGAGAAAGGACTGGGGCAACACTAAACTTTTGCAGCTAAAATGGTGGGCTCTTGGATAAGCTGAAGAGGAGCTACTATTAGCTATGCATGCCTGCAACATTATGAAAATAAGAATCAGGTTTCTTGGCTTGGACCATTTGGGGGTGGAGGGAGAGGGTGGGTTGGTGGAGGGATTGTCTTAAGATGTATCCCCCAGCTGGAACAAGAGTGTGCTGTTTGGATCATTATCATCTTAGCAAAGCTTGAGATGAACTGGTATTTCCACTGCGTCATACAGAGGCATGAACCAGTGAGCTCAGAAGAATCCAGGTATTTCAATCATCTTCCCAGAGTCATCTGGTCTGCCCGTCCACCCCAGAGGGGCAGCATTGAGGCCAGTCTTCCTCGGGCCTCTTTTCTGATCTGGGACGAATTGGTGCTTTGTATAAATCATTACAAATGAGCTCCCTGATGTATGTGGGGGCCGTTGGATCAGCCATCAGTTGGAGCTGTTAAAAGAAGAGCACTTTCTTCCTTGGAAGCTTTCATGTTTAATTAGATCTGTAAATTAGACTTTTTTAACCCCTCTAACTCTTGTTTTCAGCAACCAGGACCTTGCCGGCTTGGCACAAGAGACAAAAAGACACGTCTGGCTTTGCAGGTAATAGTGACTCACTGTTGTAAAACCTCCCTGGCTTACTAAAGAGAACCGCATGGCCTTTCTAGGATAGCCAGCAAGTTCTACTTGAACAGGACTGGCTGATTTAAAGGAACCATCATCACCAGAGTTCACTTGGGGATGCAAGAGATCTTTCTACCTGAAGTCATGTCCAGGAAAAACAAACACATGGCAGAAAGACTCCCAAACTCTGCTTAGTGCAGTGACCAATCATAACTTCAAAGGATTTACTGAACCAAGACTCTCCTCTGGGGGAAAGGCGGGGGACTACAGGTGCAGAATGAGATGAATGTTGTCATGTTGTCAGCTGTGGCTAATGAGATAATTTCTCTTACTTAACCATACTTCTTTATTACAGGGGAGGGCTCTAGGTCAATGGCAAGTAATACTAAGAGTTGCACTAAGACTTTTGGGACAAAGATAAATAAAAGACCTGGCTACGTGTTGCAGTAGATAAAATCAGTAGGTCAGCACTGCAGATACAACCAAAGACAAGAGACCAGTTCCTACTTTCAACAAGCCCACACTCTAATGGGGGACACAATATACAAATAACTATTCACATATGAGATATAAACCGTCAATGTAGATTATCTCATGGGGAAGACACTAGCAGTGCAGGGTACGGGAAGGGTGGCACAAAGATGTCCTGCAGAAGATGAGATCTGCAGTCAGCCTTGAAGGAAACCTGGGAAGCCAGGAGGCAGAGCTGAGGAGGAAGAACATTCTAGGCATGAGGGACAGTCAGGGAAATGCCCGGAGTGGGGAAATGGATTCTTGTGTGTGAGCAGGCTGCTGTGGCCAGACTGTAGACTGCAAGGAGGGGAGGAAAGTGTAAGAAAATTGGGAAGGTTAGAAGGAGCCAGGGCTCCTTCTGTGAAGGGCTATAAATACCAGATATAGCATTTTATGTCTGATCCAGGAGATATCTCAGGAAGTTACCCCTGGAATTGAGTTATGGAGGTAATATGATCAGACCTACACTTTAGAAAAAGCACCTTGGCAACCGAGTGGAGGATGGTCTAAAATGGGGAGAGACCTGAGCTGGGGAGGAAATTAGAAGGCTATCAGAATAGTCTACAGGCAAAAGGTACATTGAAAATTGTGGACTTGGAACCAAACAGACTTGAGTTCAAATCCCAATTCAGGCATTTATCAGCGATGTGACTCTGGGTAAGGCCTTTAACTGCTATTGGCCTCTGTTCCCTCATCTGTAATAACAACACCTACCTCACATGGTTGTAGTAAAAATCAAATAAAATACTGTTTGTCAATTATTTCACAAACCTTAAAGTGTGAGATAAATATTATATTATTACTGTTTCGTTACTAAAAAGAAAAGGAATGAAAAATTGAGTGCGGATACAAATGGCTAATTGCTCCCTTGTAATTGGCAGCTGTGGGTGGGATGATTTGTCCATGAGAATTTTTTTGGCTCCAAAAAAATCACAGATTTGACACATATGATTTGGGACTCCATTTTTCTTCAGCTGCTCCATTTGTCACAGATATTGAAAGAAGCCAAACCAATTTAACAATGGATTTAGGACTTACGTCCTGTTAATGGAATGTTGATGCCTTTGTATCTTTATGGGGCGGAAGACCACATCCTAAATGCTCCACCACTTTCTTAAGAAACACACAGGACTGGATTCATACATTGATATTCTGTTATCTTGGGTAGAGTATGAGAACCAGAGTGGCACAGGATAAGCAGGCATGGATGGGTAGGAATTGGCATCATTGGATGGGAATACCCATATCCCAGAGGACAGAGATCTATAAAAGACTTGGTGAAGCTAGTAGCTTTAAAGTCAGCATGGTGTAATAGATAGAGCACTGAACTTAAAGTCATGAAGATCCGAGTACAAGTCCTGCCTCAGACACTTATCAGCTGTGGGGTCCTGAGGAAGTCACTAACCCTCTCTTTCCAACTCAGTTTTCTATAAAATGAGGGGGTTGGTATTGATGAACTTTAAAGGTTCCCTCTAGATCTATGGTTCTATTCTCTTTTGTATAATTGGGAAGATGAGTTACGGGAATATAGATGGAGCTTGAGGGAAGTTCAAAGGTTAACTCGTACAAGTTCCTGAGGAAACTGAGGCTCTGAGAGATAACTGGCTTAATGACTTGTTCAAGGTCCCACAGCAGAGCCAGGATTTGAACCCAGGCCTTCCAGCTCTGTATTAAACATTCTTTCCACTACCATGCCACACCATTAAAAGTTAACCAACGAACTCCCACATCCAATAGGCAATTAGTAGGGCCAATTGTTCTGGAGGGTGACTAACTTCCCTGGCATGACTTAGGCAGTTTATAATAGACAATGACTCTTTGTGTTCACAAATGCACCATTTGGTCCAGAGAATGTAGTGGGCCAAATGTGGAAAGGATGATTGAATGTAACTCAAAATGGAGGAGACAGGGGATAGAGATACCAACCTTCTCTCACCAGTTAGACTGTGGAAGAGCAGATGGCTCAGTGGGGAAGGCAGCCCAGAAATTCAGCTACCTGCAGCCATTAGCTGCATTCACCAATTCCCCGGCCATCCTGGGGGCCTCATGATACTGGCGATTGTATTCTGGTAGAGGAGATATGAGCTCTGAGTGCCTGTGACAGAGCATGTCAAGAGCAAAGTATAAAGAATTCAGAGAACTATGAAGACGGAGTCCAAACAGGAGTGAGTGATGGAATTCACATTGACACTAGTGGCTCAATCACAGATTGAGAAGTAGAAGGGACTTCAGAGTTGCCCAGTTCCCATTTTAGGAGCTAGTCATTCTCTGGGCTGATATTTTCAAATGTTGGGATTTAGGACATTCTGTCTTATTAATACAAGTAGTTCTCTACCTGCCCCGCTCCAGCTTCAATAGAAGATCAGGTCAATGTGCTTCCCCAAAATTGGTTTCCAAGGGGAAAGCTGGGAAAGATGCCCCTCTGGGTTCACTGGAGGGGAAATTCAAGTCCAGAGTCATTATGGGAAGAATCCTTTAGATCACAACATGAAGATTAGTGGTGAGAAAAAGGCATTTAACAGGCTACTTGTACCCTGAAATGTCAGGGCACCCAGTATAGATCCCAGCACAAAGACCAAGGAAAGACTAGGGCTATTTTTTATAACTCCCAGTTGCAATGGAGCAAAGGGTTTAAGAGTTCCCTTCCTGATTCCCCCAGTTGTCAGTGTCCCATGTGGAAATTAATGAAGTTAAGTGAAGGATAAATCTTGGGGCAATTCAAAGTAAGAGATTGAATTAGAGAAGAATAAAGAGTTGGAATATCACCAGGCTGAGGACTGACTTGAGGCTAAATGAAAGATGCTGTAACAGTACTTGGGGATCTAAGAAAATAGAAGAGAACCTGGCCAAATGGTAGCAACGAGAGCAAGCGAAAAGGAATACAGCTAAAAAAAAACCACAGAGAGAAATGAGGCTCAGAGAAGAGCCATATCTAGCAATTTCAGCACCTGGGGCCAGAGCTCCCAAGTGCCCCAGAGGTAAACAGTTGAGTAGAAGCAATGGAATAAGAGACTTTGGGGAGCCACACGGGGGCTTCCTATTTTAACTAGTCTTGCTAACTAAGCACTAAGCTTAGTTGTTTCTAGCTGCCTAAGGACTACAAGCACTGTGAACACCCTTACATTTCTGGACCTTGGGAAAAAAGGTCCCTGCTTAGAGAAAAGGGATAAAGAGCAGCAGAAGAACGTGGAAGGTTCAAGAAAGTTGGCATATGATGTTATGGAAGAATAATTTCCCAAAAGTTATGCAGGGTACAAAGGGAACTCCACCCAACCAGAAACTTTGAACATTTGGGAACCCATTTTAAAAGGGCAAAAGGGCATTTGGATCATTAGCTCATGATGAAGATGCCTTGACAACACCTCCTTCCAAGGAGGGAAAACAGGGATTAAAAGATGAAAATATTAAGCCCTGTGGATTCTCAAGGTGATAAGGAGTTTGAACCTAAGAGAAATACTAGAACCATCAGTCCACGGGTTAGCCTCAGGAGACACTAAGTGTAGAATTGACAGACAGCAGTGTGGGGAACACAACACAGCTCCACAAATTCCCTGACTATCTGGGCAGTCTCAAAATGTTCCTTTGTTACAGGGGACTTGGCAAAGTGGTAGGAGAACCAGCCCTTGAATGTGACAGAGAATTTCGTACAAGGTATATGGAGAATTGAATGTGAATGGAGGTAGTGAGTCAATGTTTGGCTGGAGAAGCAGAGTAGATGCTGAGGTTGGGGGTTGAGTCTCCCTCCCTCACCCTTTGAGCAGGGAGAGAGAGAGGGAAGGAGTGAATGAAGGTGTGTCTGAGGGCAGAGTCTCAGGGTGCAGGTGTGGGCGCCCCTATCCCACGCAGTCTGGGAGTAAGCCTAGAGTAAGCCAGGTTAGATGGTGCAGTGGATAGAGTACCAGCCCTGGAGTCAGAAGGAACTGAGTTCAAATCCAGCCTCAGACATTCCCTAGCTATGTGACCCTGGGCAAGTTCACTTAACCCCCATTGCCTCCGCATACATACATACATATATGTACACACACATACACATGTACGTATGTGTATACATACTGCAGTATTATCTATGTTATTGTATTGTTATTTATTTTGTTTAGTATTTCCCAATTAGATTTTAATCTGATTCAATTGCCTTAAATGTATTGTTGGCCACATGCCACCTCCAGGCTGGATGCCTGACACCTCTGCTTTATACCATTTAGCTGTCTACCAGATGCTATAGCTGAATGGCACCCTTCTCAAACCTCAACCATGTCCATAAGAGAAAAGAAAGAACACCTGGAGAAGCCCAGGTGGATGAGAACTTTGGTGAGTGATTGAGATAGATGAGCAGGTGAGTAAGCTGGCACCACTGCCCCAAGGAAGGGCTGTGTCAAAGTTGGTTGGGAATTCAGTATTCCATGATGCTCCAGCCCAACAGCTGGAAACCTCCCACTGGAACAGCACCTTTGGCCCCAGGTAGGCTATAGGCTGCCAAAACAATGCATGGCACCATACTATTTCCAGCATAGTCTGATGAAACTCACAGTGCAGGAGTCACCAAAATTAAGTGTGAACTTCACAAAATATATCCTCAGAACAAATAGCACAAGGCTGCCCATGACATTCCTCATTTCAAGAAACTCCAGTAGGTTCCCCCTGATACAAAGATCAAACACAAATCCCTCTGTTAGGCTTTTAATACCTTGCCCCATCTAGCACTAGCCTAACCTTTCCAGGTTCATTAGTCCCTGGTTATCTTTGTTCCAGCCAAACTGACCTACCTGTTGTGTTCACACAACATTTCACTTGCTCTCTCCAAGTCTTTGCATAGGTGGTTAACCTGACCTGGAACGTGTTCCAACACCACCTTAAAGATAGGATTAAGCTGATCCCTCTGTTGCTATTCCCTCCCCCCGCCCCAGCCCAAAGAAATGGCTTTGCAGTTACATATGTGGGTATATGATGTTTTCCCCAAATCGAACGAAAGTTCCTTGAAGGTTTGCTTTGCTTTTCTTGTATCCCAGCTCCCTAACACAATGCCTGGCACATTTTCCCCCCGCATTGGACTTGCTGATAGAGGAAATTTTCAGTGAAATTTTCAATTTCCCTTTGCCTATGCAGATGGACACTGATGTCACTTTGTGGAAAGGCATTCCAGCTCAGAGTTGGACCAATCTCAGAGCATTTCAAAGCATCTGGGCCAACCTCCACCAGCCTCAGGATCCATACTCTAGACTCCCACAAATCAGGACTCACTCCCAGACAGGGTGGGAGGAGGACTCCCACACCTGTACCCTGGGGCTCTGCACTGAGACACACCCTACTTTGTAACTTACAGTCTTAGAGAATTGCCTGGAACCCTGAGAGGTTGTGACTTGTCCAGAGTCATGTAGTCAGGTTGTCAGAGGCAGGACTTAAACCCAGGCCTTCTTGACACTGGCACCAGCTCACTGGTACTCACAGAGTACTGCCATATTGCCTCTGCCAGACTCATAGTAGGTACTTATAAATAACTTGATGAATGAATGAAACAAACAAACAAAAATATGAAGTATTTTGACATCTGCTTTAAAATCAATTGACTACAGGGTAGTGGGAGCAAAACTTAGTTTTCTTAGGTATAAAATAGGGGGAAGATTTGAACTATGTGGCCTCTAACTTCCTTTCCAGCTTGAGATGTATCTTCCTAAGCTGTAGTCCAACCTATATCTGAACAAGAATTCATCTCACTTCCATGCTCCAGCTTCTTCCCGATTTCATGTCAATGCCTTTCCCCCATGTTGGTGCTAATGGGAATGGAATGCTGATGCTCACTTGGTGTTCTTATGTTCATTACCTCCCAGTTGGCCAATACCCTCCCCAGTAGAGAGCTAAGTTGGCAATGGAGTTATTTTTTCTCATCAAAGGTATGTAAAAATTGGAGCATTAATATTCTTCCAGTTCCAGATTACTTACTGAATCACACATACACCAAATGAAAATATGATTGTTGGACCAACTGCCATAAAAAAATTAAATGAAATAGATTACGTTACTTTTTTGGGGTAAGTGAATCATCCTACTTTTCACAATTAATTACTAAAATATATTAATGTTGAAAATAATTCAGCAGATGACAACACCTGAATGGATTCACTTGGAATTGGTTCTCTAAATTAGTCTTTTAGGAATAATTCTCATTTGAAAAACTTCATCTAGCAAAGCTCAGGCTAGACATATTACTTGCATAAAGGACAAATTATCTTAGTGGAAGACAAAGTGAAATACCAGATTGAATCTTATTGAAAAATGGATGAAACTGACGTAAGCTGGGTCACTTTGTACTTGTAGTGGAAAAATACAAGATCTTCCATTGCCATCCTCACTTTCCTTATGCCCATTTTACAGTCCCCACTATTTTCCAGTTCTCACATTACTAAATATCCCTATTCTTTAAAAACAAAACAAACAAAAAAGTAGGTGAAGTCTTATTTTTTCCCATTGTTTCTTTATGAGATAAACCAGAATCATGGAATCTCAGCGTTCAAGGCACCTGAGGTGCCAAACAGTCCAACCCATATCTGAATGAGAATCCCTTCTACAATATACCTGACAGGTTGTCATGGAGCCTTTACTAGAATATTTTTAGCAAATGGGAAACTCACCACTTCCTGAACTACTCATTCCACTTTTGCATAGTTCTGATTGTCAGGTTTTTTAAAGGCATAAATTTTTCAATAGCTCCCACTTTGGTCTATGCCTAACTTGCTCTCATAGTTTTGATGCACAAAAGGATAACTACCCTAGGTCCAAGGTATCTTGTGGGGTTATATTCTTTAAATTATGGCTCCCAAGCCCCCACTAGCATGTTTAAAAGTCTGTCAGAGGGCACAAGTAGCTCAAAGTAAAGGCATTAATTGAAATGTCATAGAACAGAACATCTTCCCCATTAGCCTGGGGCACACTCTGCAACAAATATACCCAACTTCAGTAGGGAGGGTGAGCACACACAGAGATAGCAAGCAAAGAAGTAAACACCCAAGGAATTCATGGAGCAAAGATCTGTGTGAGGAGCAGCAATGTATTCCTCTGATGCTACAGAATGCTGCCTCACTAGAAGCAGCCATATTGTTTCTAGTTCTACCCTCTGGTGCCAAATACATCAAGTACAATCCCCTTTACACATGACAGTCTTTCAATAAGTGAAGAGAGCTACTATCCAGATCTGCAGTCTCTTCTTCACCGGGGTGAACATTTCCAGTCCCTTCAATCAATCCCCATATAACATGGGTTCAAGACCCTTGACCATCCTGGCTATTCTCCTTGGACACATACCAGTTTGGAAAAGTCCTTCCAAAAGTGCCTCAAAGTAAAGATGATAATCCAGATGTGAGCTGAAGACAACACTCCAGATATGAACCGAGCAAGGTAGAATATGGTGTAGCTAATACCTCCGGATTCCTGCCTGCATTCCCACTGCTGGGTCATGAAGTTCACTCCGTCCACTAAACCACCTGAGATCTTTCTGAGATAAACTATGATCCCCATCCCCATCTTGTCCTTTCTTTTTAACCCAAGTGTAACACTTTCAATTTAGTCTTAAATAATTCTGTCTTATTTGATTCACCCCAATGTTCAACCCAGAGATGTGTTCTTTTGGGATTATTTGTTGGTTTTTTGGATTCTACCACTGTTTTCCAACAATTAGTCATCCATCCTAACTCAATGTCATCTGCGAATTTGGAAAGTAGGTCACCTATGTATCTATCTGCATCACTGATAAAAAATGTTATGCAGCATAGGACAAAGCACAGATCTCTATCGTACGGCAGTAGGGACCACCCCTCTCTCATTTCACCCTGGACCATTAATGATGACTCTTGGGCCCAATCATTCAACCAGGTCCAATTGACTTAATTGTGTTTTCATCCTTTCCACATTTCTCCATCTCATCCAAAAGAACAGTATGAGGGACTACTACTTACGAATATTTTATTTAAACAGGTAAACTACATTTCACTAATCCCTGGGTCTATCAGGCTAGTAAAATTGTCCAAAAAAAGGAAATAACATTAATCTGGAATTCCATCCTGGTGCTCTGTGATCACCATTTTCTTTTATGAATGTTCACTAAGTATCCTTTAATGTTACATCTTAAAATTTTGCCATTAATTAAAGTCAAGTTCACTGGCCTAGAGTCTGGAAGCTCCATTTCATTCTCTTTTTTGAAAATCAAGACAGCATCGATCCTTCTGTGGGCCTGTGGCACCTTTCCCATTCTCCATAATCTTTCAAATTTTCTCAATGGTGGGTCAGAAAGCTCTTTCAGTGCCTTAGTACAGAATTTCTCTGGACCTGGTTACTTGAACACATCAAGGAAAGTTAGGTGCTATTTTACTATCTATCTACTCCTTATTAGTCATTTTGGTTCTTTGCTCTACTGAAGCAGAGAAAGGAATGGGCAACTCTACTTTCTCATCTGTTACCATTCACCCAAGAACACTTGAACAGTACTTCTAATTCTTTGACTCTCCTCTTTTCTCCAACATAGCTTTAAAAAGAAAAACCTTTGGCTATCTCTAGCTTCCCTCAGCAGCCTCAGTTCATTTGGGGCTTTCACCCTCCTGACACTATTCTTTATGGGACCCTGTTATACTTATGTCTTCTTCTTTCATTACCTGACATTCCTTCCATTTGCTGTATCATCTTTTAAAATTCTCAATAATTTAGTGAGTTCCCTACCTCCATATCAGTCTCTTCATGCAGACATTTCAGGCAGATGGCTAACATCCACTGACAATGGAATCCTTTTAGAGTCACTGAAGATATTCTGATACTTGCAACGGACTGAGATCTCAGCTCAGATATGCCCTCTATTGATGCAGATCACAGCATATCCATACTTCCTCTTCCTGTGCAATTCTTGTCCATGCTCTGCCCCCGATTCAGTACAAGGAGTCCACTCAAAATGCTGAAGGCCTTCCTTGCTTTCTCTATACCAGTGCAGGACCCTAGCTGTCCATTGGTTGTCTTCACTCTGGCTACATAACAAAACTTAAGGTGAGACATATTTGGGGTTATGCCTGTGCATTAGCATTTTACTGCATTCAGCTTCTGAATTCCTTGGGTCACCATCACTGCCACCAGGCTCTGAAGAATTATCCCTCTGGAATCTAGAGTAAAGAGGGATGTGAGTGAAGGAACAACATAGAAAGGAAAATTATCCATGAGCCAAGTGAATGTTCTCTTTCCCAAGTGGCCTGTCGCCTTGGCTTCATTTTTTAAAAGTGTACCAGGGCTCCCAGAATGTTCTACTTTGCTTCTTATTAAATTAAGTTAAAAGAAATGCTGGGATTCACATCCAAAGACAACTTGAGGTAACCATAGCTTGAAAATTCCCCTTGCAATCAGTTTTTGTTTTCTCCCCAGTTTATCTTGATGGCAATAAAAACAAATAATGCACAGATTCGGTAGAGACATTAGCAAAACAAACCCAAATGCTGCCACTATTTCAAGCCATCAGAAATGCCAGAAGTCCTAATTGTTAACAAATGTGCCCTGTACTCTGTATTATCTAACCAGGCTAAATATAAAATGAGCTGCTACCCCCCACATCTTGTCCCCTGTAAAGTGACTCTGAGATTACTTTGTGAACAGCAGATGGAATTTCTGGTGTTTCCTTCTCAGTGGGGTTTAAAATCTCAACAGTACATCCAATAATTCAAATAGACCCTCCGTGTGTTTTCCCCTATATTTATGTGGCTGTATTTCATATGTCAGGGGTCTCCAGACCTATATTAACACATGAACAACTCATCTTTGAGTCCCTCTCCACATTGGTTGTTTTAATTAAGTGATTAAGATGTTTATGGAAAGTGCTAGGCTCAGAATCCTTACAAGCAAACTTCTTTCAAAGGCTAGGCAGAGCTCCAAGGTGACCTAAGGCCACTCTCCGGCAGCTTCACTGATGTTGCTCCAGCCCAGTGGTGCAGGGCTCGGCCGTGGTCTGAGCCAGCAATCAACGGATCCCATGCCATCCCAAATACGCTCACCCAGCGGGGAACTGAGGGAAGGAAGCTATGGATGAGTTGTCCCACCCCTGCTGCCTCCCACCTCCACTGTTCTAAAACTAGACTGCGATCGCAGGTGCCAAGATTTTGTGATGAGGGGCCTGGAGTTGTAAAGGGATCTGGGGAATGTGGGGCCATCATGCTCAGAAAACCTCTCTATGCCCAAATCAACCACTTTTAGCAACATACACCATGCAGCTATGCCATAATGGGGAGTTAGGGTCATCACTTTCATATCATTTTTATTCTGCATCCTCATTCATCCATTATTTATTCAATGTGGACTTCAGTGTCTATATACCTGCATTGTGTTTGCTGCTGATCCTACCAAAACAAAGAAACAGTATCTGCCTTCAGGGAGATTTCAATCTATTGGTCAGATACAACTGAGTGAAAACTAAGTAAATACAATACATGTATATGAAACAGATACATTATACTTCAGAGAGGAAGGGCACTAACAGCTTGCAGGGGATTCAGGAAAGGCCCTAGGGGGTGGTGACATTTAA
Organism: Trichosurus vulpecula; assembly: GCF_011100635.1. Classification (NCBI taxonomy): domain Eukaryota; kingdom Metazoa; phylum Chordata; class Mammalia; order Diprotodontia; family Phalangeridae; genus Trichosurus; species Trichosurus vulpecula. The sequence goes on from NC_050581.1 coordinate 177,870,062, forward strand.
ACCAAGCTCGGAAGGAATAGAAAGTTCTAAGAGGGAGAGTCCACCAGGGAATACCTCCCAGGCATGGGGGACAGATAGCCTGCACAAACGTGTGGGCTCAGGAGATGGAGAGTCATGTGTAAGAAATAGTAAGTAAGCCAATTGGACTGGGGTGTGGGAAGGGGAGAAGACCTCTAAGTGATAATTGGTTTTTATTTTATCCTGGAGACAATTAGGAGCCACTGAGGGTCCTTGAGCAAAGGAATGACAGAATAGCCAGAGTTAGGGTTTCAGAATATCAATTTGGCAGCTGCGTAAGGGATGGATTGTTTCCTCTAGAAGGTTATGCCTCAGCATCTGTGCTGTGTGTGTGCCACACACACATCACACACCCTCATACCCACACCCACACACCCACACAGAACACTGCCTTCAAGGTCACCCAGTCCTTCAAACTGAGCTTTCTGGAAGGTCAGAACCCATGAGACAGTCTAGTGTGGTGAATGCATTGGAGAGGGAATTACTGGAAAGAACAAAGGTCACAATTCTCAGGTATAAAAATGTCAAGTTCCTCCTCCCCTGGGAACGTGGGCCGAGGACACCATGCCCTGCTCTTTTCCCAGAGTGCTTGCTTGGGGGCACACTGCCCTTCGAGGTGAGCTAGGCATTTGGTTCTAGGGACTTGGCTTTAATTTTTCAAATTCTTTGTGATCTCAGCAGAGAGGAGGAGATCAAATTTCCTTCCCTGGAGATGAGTCAGCACAGCAGGATGATCCCATTTGGATGAGGTAAAATACAGGGGTCCTGGTGACAGAGGAAGAGTGGAAGGTACAGTCCAGGGTAGTCAATTTGGAGTCAAAGACCAGGGCTTAAATCTTGTCCCAATAATCCTCTACATGACCCTGTGGGTCATTTTTCCTCTTTGGGCCTTAGTTTGCTGATACATGCAAGATATTCTCTAAGGTTTCTTCTGGCTCTAAATTTATGATGCAAATACAATGGCCTAGAAAATGTCCTCAGATGGGGCCCAGGATTCCAAGTCCTCTCTGTTTTCTGAGAAATACTGATGAATACACATGCCCCCTTACAATTCCTGAAGATAAGATGAGCATTTCTTGACCAGGCTCTGAGGCCCAGGAGTTTGAAAAGAACAATATATTGGACAGAGATAGGAATACATCCCCACTGCCTGGAGGTAGTAGCTAGGTGGATCAGTGGATAGAGAGCGGGGCCTGGAGTCAGAAAGACCTGAGTTCCAAACCTGCCTCAGATACTTACTAGCTGTGTGACCCTGGGCAAGTCACTTAACCTTAGCCTGCTTCAGTTTCAGAAAATGGGGATAATAATAACATCTATTTCCTAGGATTGTCAAATGAGATAATATTTCTAAAATGCTTAGCATAGCACCTGGCATATAGTAGGCACTTAATAATTGCCTTTCTTCCCAACCTCCCTTCCCTGTGAGACAGGATAACCACAGATTGGACCATAATGGCCTCTAAAACTGCATACAGAGCAGAAAGGGCTGACCTCCTTCTCTCAACTCATCTCTGAGAGAAAGAGTGACTTTGACCCTCAAATAGGAAGCAAAGTCAGAACTGATTTTTAAGATTTGGATCATAGATTTAGAGCTGGAAGGGACCAAAGATGCCATCTAATCCAACTGCGTCATTTTACAGATGAAGAAACTGTGCCCTAGAGAGGCAATATAACTTTCTCAAAGCTATACAACTAGTATGAGGCAGATGTAGCATTTGAACAGATCCTACAACTCCAGATGCAATACTCTTTCTATAGAGCTCTCAAGCAAAATCATACAAGCAAAGAATTTTCATGATAAATCCGAATAAATCCTAAGGGTGTTAGGGGAATTTGGGGACAGTTTCTTTAAGAGGTTTCCCAGCTGTGAAATTATCTTTTTAAATCAGTCGGTCAATAGATAAGCATTTATTGAGTGCCTACTATATGCTGGGCACTCTGCGATGGGGGAAAAGCATCTATCCTCAAGGAGATAGCCTTTCATTGGAAGATACAACGTCTACGTTTAAAAGTATATACAAGAAATTTATAAAATAAATACAAGGTGATTTGGACACATTGACAAAATGACCCTGAGCATATCTTTCTATATTTGAAGAGCTCCCTGGGAACATAACAATGGTGCCCTTTGCTCATGGGTATGGATCTGCCTGGATTCCAGGCTTGTTGAACAAAATGTCTCTCGTCTCTTCTCCAGTTATCTAGTCTAGTTCTTTAAATAACACAACAAACAGCCCAGGTTTTTGTTGGCCAATGCATTTTTTTTCCATTGGTTGATGGCTTTAGAATGGAAGTAAACTTTTAGGAAAAGTAATGAGAAAAAAGAATGGAGCTTCCCAACCTTGGCTTCTCATCCTAGGACAATAGGAACAGGCAGCAATGAACTAAAACTAGGGAAAAGAGATCAGGAAATATTTTCTGTGGAGGGTGGTGCATGAGCTGAACCCTGAAGGGAACTAGGCATTCCAAAAGGCAAAGGTGAGGAGGGAAGGCATTCCAGAAAGGGGAGACAGCCAGTGCAAAAGGATGGCAGTAGGAAATGCAGCATTCTGTATGAGGAAAGACAAGGTCGGTTTGGCTGGATAGAGTGTGCAAAGGAGAGGAAAGAGAAATAACACTGGGAAGGCAGGTTGAAATCAGGTTGTGAGAGGTTATAATTGGCAAACAGAGGAGTTCATTCATATTTGATCCAAAGGTAATGGGGAGTCATTGGAGTTTACTGAGCAGTGGAGTGCCATGGTCAGACCTGGACTTTATGGAAATCACTTTGGTGGCTGTGTGGAAGATGGAATGGAGTGAGGAGAGCCTTGAGGGAGCGAAAACAATTAGGAAGTCATTTTGCTAGTTCAGGCTGCGGCTGAAAAGGGACTGGACTAGGGTGGTAGCAAACTGATTAGAGAGAAGAAAAGGGACATAAGAGATTTGGAGGAGTTAGAAATGAGAAGACTTGGTAACTGATTAGATGGGTAGAGTGGGAGAAAATGGGAAGTATTATGTTCTTCCAGCCAATCAGAACCCTGACTTCTCAGGCTGATCCATGTAGCTTCATGGCTGGTGAATCCACTGGGGCTGGTTTGGGTGAGAGCTCAGTGTGTTTTGTTCCACATGGACAAACAAGAATATTTGTTACAAAATAAAGAAGAAATCCTTCACATGGCAGCAGCCATTCTGGCTCTGTGCGTAGACGGAAAGGGATGACTGAAAGGGAAAAAGGTGTTCAAGACTGTTCCTTTACAAGGGCACTCACTTGGGACAGTAGAGCTAATAGAATAGCTGTATTGATTCCCAGTCCGGTGGTTTTCAGCTCTCAGCTTGTCATCCTGAAAGCCAATTAATATTGATTACAGTAAGGAGTTTAGGCTAAGTTGCCCTCACCCCCTTTCCCTCCCCTACCTTGCTTTTTATACCTTTGAATTGGTATTTAGTCCACCAACACAAACTACGTAAGTGCTGCCTGGGGGAAGGCATAAGTCATATGGATTAAGATGCTTCCTTCATTCATATCCTTCCCTGGATTTTTTTTTCAACTGGTGGGGTCCTCCATTATGATCTGATCAGTACAAACTTAATTAAGAAAATAGGAACATTGAGTCAAAACAATGTGAACACATCTAATGAACCATGTGAGGCAACTGGTAGCCATGGCAGTGGTTTAGACAAGAAAATAATGCAAGCAGGTTTTATTCTAGGGAAAGATAAACAGTTAAATGGTTTGTGCAGGCACTTTGGAAAAGTGGGGACCATGGTTGTAGAATACTGTGTATACTGTGATGCAATGGACCTGGAGTCAGGATTTCAAATCCTGCCTCAGGCACTTATTATCAGTGTGACCCTGGCCAAGTCATTTTACCTCTCTTAGCTTTAGGTTCCTTATCTGTAAGTGGGAATGATAATAGCACCCACCTCAGCAGGGTTGTTGTTAGTTGGTATCAAAGGAGAGAATATAAATAAAGTGCTTTGCAAACCTTAGAGCTCTAAATAAATACTATTATTAGTTACTGTCAGACAGTTTTCAACACCAGAACTTCCACTCCTCTCTCCTCACCTCCCCCACCCTCCAAGGTTCTGATTATTAAGTGCCCTGTGCCAGGGTCCATGATTTCAAGCCAACTGTTCTAGCTGTGCTTTAACTACCCTGGCATCCTTTCCTTAGCCATCCTATTTGCAAAGAAGGGCGCCTCCCCATCAGGGAATCGAACCCCAGCTCCTGGATCTGGTCACTGGATCCAGATGGCTCTGGAGGAGAAAGTGAGGCTGGTGACCTTGCACAGCCCTCCCTCCCTCAAATCCAAGTCATGTTATCATTTCCCTGTTGCCATGGTCCTCTTTGAGAACAAAAGACAAACACACAACAGCCATCGTATTGTTGCCCCTTCCCACCCCCTCCTTGTTTTCTAATTCTAGAACCACAGCCAAATCCACACTGCCCTTGCTATTATAAAAGATGCACAAGTTGACTTCTCTATGGCTCCATGTACCACTTCTATAGCTTTATAAATCAAAATACCCCTTCCTGGCTATGTGTGGTCTCCTCCATTAGAATCTAAGCTCCTTGAGGGCAGGAACTGTCTCTGCTTCTGTCTTTGTCTCCACTGTGCTTAACAGTAAGAGCTTAATAAGTGTGTTTTTTTTTCTTTCATTCATTTTCTGTCTTTTTAAAATTCACTGCCATAAGAGATGGATTACTGAGTAGGGAGAAAGATATATAAAGAAATTGATGTGATTTAAAAATCAGCCAATTGATAAATACCTACTATGTGCCAGGCATTGTGCTACATGTTGATATCAATGGTGACACAACTACAATGAAAGAAACAACCCCTACTATCAAGAAGTTTAATTTATAATAGGGGAGGCAACAAGGGCATATATCAGTACATACAGTACCAATAGAAAGAAATATAAGATACAGTGTAGACGGGAGGGCAATAGCTGTTAATGGGCATAGGAGTGGCTTCATAGAAGAAGGTGGTAGTGAACTGCCTCTCAGTGGAAGAGAGAGATTCTCTGAAACAGAGGTAAGGAGTGCATTCCAGGCACAAGGGACAACCAGTGCAAAGGAAAGGTGGTGGGAGATGAAGTCTGTGCACTTCAATTAACCTCCTTATGGCTCAGGCAACTCTAGAGGACTGCACATTGCAAAAATCAGTGCTGATTTGCATTAGTAGAAGGTTTCCTCATTGAAGCTGCCTATGCCATTGAAATCACAAGTCACCTCCCCTCCCCCCTCAAAAAAATACAACGATTTGGTAGCCTTAGTTCTTTTGCACACTTCTTGCTTTTGTGCTACAACTAATTCTGAGGCTTGATAGACAACTGTCTGTGTCCAGTGGGCTCCATGTAATGAGCAAAGTTCCAGTATACATGCAGATTCTTCTAACAGAGGGAACAAACTCGTTGGTCTGATGACTCCTAGGTAGGATCAGCTTGGAGATGAGATTACTGGGTCCATTTGGGAGTACCCTAAGATCTCAGCCAAGCTAACATCCTGTATTCTAGGATGAAAGCCAAGGTAGGCTGAGGGGGCGTGTGGAAGGCATGCACCAGAGAGCTCTCCCAATGTCTACCATATGTTTGCTCTCTCATTCTTCTGTGTAGGCAGGAGCAAACAGAAAGATTGAGGCCAAATCATTCCATCTTCTTGGATATGCTTGCCTCATCTAGGCCCAGCTTCACTGTCATGGGGACATAAAGCATCTGAAGCCGATACAAACTCCAGATGAAGACTCAGGGGGCACTCAACTTGCATAACATGTGTGGATTACTCATTCTTTTCATTGAAAGAAAATACAGACCCACGGCTTCCACCAGGGATTGGTTTAAATGGCTCCACATCCAGTTTGAACACTGGAAATTCATAGATAGTCTCTCTGGGTTGCAAATACTGGAGAGGAGAAACAGTCCTCACCCTACACCATTAGTACAAAAATCACTAGTTTCCACTCCAAGCAAACATGCCCTCACTTAGAACCTTTCTACTTTGCCCAAAAGACTAAAGGAAAAATTAGTGTGTCTCATGTCTCTGTTGAAATGCCTAAAGCCTTTTCAAGCCCATCTTGGACTCAAGGTGATGCTGAGATAGCACCTCAGAACAATTATATCATTAAACAAGGCATAACATACTCTGTGCTTCATTTTTTTTTGTTCCAGAAAAAAAGTGAAGGGTGCCAGCACTCAGCTCTGCTCCAATAGGTGTTAGCCACTGACATGCCAAGAGGAGGTTCAGGGATCAAGCCTGACAAAAGAATTCCTCCGGGTTTTCGAGGAACACAATGACACATGATCACTTAAGGATTTTTAAGATGATTTTTTAAGCATCTAGGCATTTTTTTGCATATACATCATCAGACTGAAACATGACTCAGAGTTACACATTCCCTAAGCCCCAGAAGAAGGGGTTGGCAAAGGAAGTATTCAGAGCTCAGCAAGTCAACATGTTGATGTAACATATGCAGGCTCTACCTGGATTAAGATATTGCTAGCAAAGGGGAATCATAGGCTCTAGCCACATTCTGTCTACTTCCTCCCCCTCTCCCTCCCCCTTCCCCTTCCCCCTCCTGTCTCTCATTCTCTCCCCCCTCCCTTAAAAAGATTAAGTACAGTTTCCAAACCTTTGTGCCCCAACAGATATATACTACAATAGGGTATTACGAGAGACAACATCTTAAAGTCAATCAGAATTTATTTGCTTCTTAAGGCAGAGGACGTGGGTGCCAGATGGTGATTGCGAGAAAGGGAGTTCTCGAGTCCAATGAGGCTGATTTTGATATGTACAAACATAACAAACACATGTTATGAAAGTGCTGGCCCAGCCTTTACCTGAGGACAGTTTAACCATCCCTTTCATGAGAAATGAGGAAAGAGAGGTGCTCATTTAAGAATAGCTGAGGTCTAAAGCTATGTATTTATGAAATAATTCATTGGGTTCTGATTATGAAATGAAAATAATAATTGGTAAGATGAGCATGGGCCTTGTTAAGGAAATCTTGAAGCACAGGATCTTAGATTTTTAAGTTCAGAGCGACATCAGAGGTCATCTTTTCTAACCAATCCATTTTACAGATGAGGAAGCCAGAGCTCAAAGAGTTAAGTGACTTGCCCAGGGTCACACAGCAAATAAGTGCCTGAGGCAGGATTCAAACCTAAATTTTCCTAACTCCAGGTTCAGAACCCACTCCGCTATGACAAGCTTTCTCTCCAGTCACTCATCATATTTTTTAAATCTTGATAATTTATTAAGGGTGGGCCTTAGTCAACTTTAGGAAAATTATTTTGGCAGCCGTATGAAGGGATTATTGGTGAGGGAAGAGACAATAAGCCAAGAGTTCAATGAGGGATCTGCTGCAAGAGGTGATGACTACTGAACTAGGGTAATGTCTGTGTGAGTAGAGAAAAGTGGGTCTTTGAGACGTTGTAGAAACAATCTACAAAATGTGCCCACTAGATGGCGCCGTAGTGCACAGTGCACAGGGCCTGGAGTTAGGAAGCCAAGCACAAATTTGACCTCAGACACTTACTAGCTATGTGACCCTGGGTAAGTCACTTCACCTCTGTCCACCTCAGCTTCCTAATCAGTAAAATGGGGATAAAAGAAAACCCTACCTCCCAGATCAGAGGCCAAAGGTTCCCCGCCCCTGTCCCAGATTATTATAAGGGTCAATTGAGAATAATATTTGTGAAAGTGGTTTTACAAACCTTAAAGCACTTTACAAATGACAGCTGTTATTATTATATGGAGATGAAGAAGAAGGAAGATGTAATAATAACTCTGCCATTACGAATCTGGCTGCTGTGACAGAATAAAGAATTGTGGAGAAGGGGTGGGCTTAGGAGGGAAGATAATGAGGTCCATTTTGGACACAAGAATTTCAGTGATATAGTTAAATTAGAGCTAAAATCAATTCATTCCCTCCCCCCAATTCCCTGGGATTGTAGTGAGAATTTTTTTAAACCATTTACCCTACAGGGTTGCTGTGAAGAGATCAAATGAGGCAATGTGTATAAAGGGTTTTGAAAACCCTAACCTGTCGCTGAAACATGAGCTATTGCTATTTGTAGCTAGGCAAGGGGTCAAAGGGTGCTGTGTGTGTGACCTCTCCCAGTTACCAGCTCGTTCCCCTCATCAATTCTTTCTCCAGGTTCATAAAGGTAGTCTAAGGTGTATCTCAGAGATTACAAAAAATCACAGAGTCTCTCACTAATCAGCTTGTTGCCTCCAACCAGAACTTGCGTTAGGGAAAATCTCTTCTCTCAATCTCTAACCACACACTTAAATGCTTGGACAGGAAACAAAATAAATAGTCTTGTATTTATTCGTTTTAAATAGCATAGACACATAGGCCCTGAAAAGGTACAAAGTTTCTAAGTGTAAGCTATAATGGTTTCAGCCAAGCAACTGAACGTCTTTCTCCCACCTCTTTCCACTGATTAGAGAGGGAGTGGGAAGTGAGGAGTTGGACAGCTCAAAGGAGAGTGGATTACCTGGGCAGTGATCCAGGAAAGGAAGGGAAAGAAAGGTGTTTGGAACTTGACTCTAGTAATCTCACTGATCACCTTTACTCTGGAGCAACCTGACCTACTTTCCATTCTAGTGTACTTGCTGATCATCTTATCTGGTCAGTACTACATCTCTGTTCTAGGTCAGATAACTTGCATTGTCCCCCAGGTTTCACAAGGAAGCGAGAAATGGGAGTAGCCATGTTCTCTTCCCTTTTTCTGCCACTGAAGAAGCAGTGACTTGGTGCAGTCCATCCCCTCCTTACCTGTCTCAGTCATGTGGCATCTCTCCTTTCCAGGTCAAAAGCCTCAGAAGCCTGGGGACACCTGGGCACACTTAAGTCCACAAAGTCTCCATGGCTACATCTCTGGGAGGAGTTCTATATTTTTATTAGGAGTGGGTGAGAGGAATACGAGTTGTACTAGATGGCCACTGGGGTCCCTTCCAACTCTGAAAATCTCTGACTCTTTAAGAGCATCTGTGCTTCCGGTGAGTGTGTGGGTAGGATTGGAAGGCCTTACCTCTTTTCCTATATGTCAGACGAACCCAAGGGGATGACTGGATGCTACTAGAGGGTGGTCATAGAAAGTTTGAAATAAAGATCATCAATAACCTGGCTAGGGGCAGCTAGGTGGCCCAGTAGATAGAGCACTGGGCTTGGAATCAAAAAGATTAATTTTCATGAGTTCGAATCTAGCCTCAGAAACTTACTAGCTGTTTGGCCCTGGGCAAGTCACTTAACTCTGTTTCCTCATCTGTAAACTAAGCTGGCAAACCACTCAGTATCTTTGCTAAGAAACCCCAAATGAGGTCACGGAGATTTGGACACGACTGAACAACAAACCAGGCTCTGCTTCTGAAAACCTGTGAAGAGAAGGAATCTATGTCTATGATAGATGGCAGCCACTCAATGACAAATTGAATGTGGAACCACAGGGGTAGAATAAAATCCCAGCTTTGTCTTTGTGATATTGGGCAAACCACTTAACTTTTCTGGGCCTCAGTTTCCTCACCTGTATAATGAGGGGGTTGGACCACATGACTTCTCACTTCCTTTCTAGCTCTAGCTCTCTGGTCCTATGGCCTGGCTTTGAAGCCCAGCTCTGCCACTTATGGGCTATGCCAATGTGGCCAACCTCTTTGATTTCTACGGATTATACTCTACAAAATGAGCTTGCTGATTGGATGATCTGAAGGGTATCTCCCAGCTCTCTATCTTACCATCCTATACAGCCAGATGAGAAGGGTGTCATCTGGCTCCTGGGGGTCCAAGACCAACATTAAAGGAGGTTTGACATGAGGGAACCAAGGACCTCTGCATATTCAGAAAAGAGTTTACACTTGTTATCAAAAGGACAAATAGAGTCATGGAGTTTAAACCAACATGAGCACCTGCATGTCTTTCCTAGGCCTTACGTGCAGCATAAGGTGATGGAGACAGAGCAAGACACAGAGTCAGGAATGCCGAGTTCAGATCGCGCTTTAAAAGAAAATGGCGGGGCAGCTAAGTGGTGCAGTGAGTAGAGCACCAGCCCTGGAGTCAGGAGGACCTGAGTTCAAATCCAGCCTCAGACACTTGCCACACTTACTAGCTGTGTGACCTTGGGCAAGTCACTTGACCCCAATTGACTTCCCTTCTCCCCCCCCCCCAAAAAAAGAATATAAAATGCTTGGGGGACTGAATACTCTCCATGCCTGATTGCCTTGTCAGACACCCTGTCACATCTATGTTTCACAAGAGCATTTAGACCTCTCTTCTCCCCTTCTCTGTGAACCCCTCCCCAATTTAAAAAATAAAACCCCAATTTAATAAAAAGAGAGAACGGCTTTTTGATGACAGACAAGTCACATTAGCTTTCAGTGAGCCCAGGCCCCTGAGGAAGACTGGAAGTTACAAGGAGATGCTGCCAGGCACATCCCTGATGAATCTCTCTAAGTTTCACCAGCTCTAAAGGGGAAGAATAATGGTGCCTGCCCTACACAACTATTGTATATATCAAATGAGATCATGTCTGTAAAGCACTTTATAAATGATGTGCTGTCATTAGTAATTTGGAACTGATTCCTATGGTCAAGAGGTGGACAGAGATAATTAAAGCCATTATCCCTTTCTTCCCCCTCATAAAATCACAGGATCACAGATTCTGAGCTGCAAGAGACCTTGGAGGGTCTCTAGTCCAGGCCCCTGGATGAGGAAAGAAAGTAATCCAAGGGGTTCAATACCTCGTTCCAGTCCCCTAAGTGGTGAGTAGCAGAGGGAGAACCTGAACAGCTCCTTGACTCCAAATCCAGACCTCATTCTACCATGTCATGCAGCCTTCAATGGGGAGAAGTAGAGGGTGATTTCACCCTTGGGGTCCCAGAAGGCAGAGATGATTCAGGTCTCAGCCTCTGCACCTCTGTGGGCCGCCTAAGAAACTCTGGGCTGGCTCCATGTGGACTTTTCTTCCTAGTCACTCAACTGATAGGCTCAGCTCCATTTGGAAATGCAAGAAAGTGGCTTAGCATTTTCCTACACAAAACCAGAAAACCAAGGGATAGGAGGAGTTAGAAGAAGACACTAGAGGTGTTTTCTTTCCAACCCAAAGTTTAGCAAGACAAATAATCTCCATTCCAAAGACTGCATTTTCAAGTATATCTTGTCTCCTTATCAGGTAAGCTTTGTGAGAGCTGAGGATTAAATCTGCATGGGTTCTGTAGATCCTCAAGTACACACTGGGATGTTCAGTACATTACCAAAATAAAGACTATCCAAGAAAATAGAGGAATTGCCTTGTAATATGATTTTGTTCAGAGAACAGGAGCAATGAAAACACAAATACGAATATTTAACACAGAATTTCCTTTCCAATTTTGACCTGCATGCCTTTCAACATATATTTATTTCTATATCTCTATCAATCAATATCACTCCTTAGAACTACTATGATAAATTGTAATAAGATTATAGATTTAGGCTGGAAGGGGCCTTAGAGGTCAGTTAGTCCAACTCCTTCAATTTACAAATAAGGAAATTGGGAGAGAGAGGGAGAGAGGGATAGAGGGACAGAAGGAGAGAAGGAGAGAAGGAGAGAGGGAGAGAGGGAAAGAGGGAGAGGAAGAGGGGGACAGGGAGAGGTGGAGAGGGGGAGAAGGGGAAGGGAAGGGATAGGGAGAGGGAGAGGAGGAGGGAGAAGGAGAGGGAGGGGGAGGGGGAGAGGGAGAGAGAGAGAAGTAAAGTGCTCAATGTCACACAGGTGACCTTGTGGTAAAACTAGGATCTGAAGCCCAGTCTTCTGACTTGACTCTGAAAGTTACACTTTCTTTCTTCTGGACTGCATCTGCCCTTAACCTAAACAGGATGATTATTTAAATAGACCAAACTGAGAAGTAATTTATCCAATAAATAGCACAAGGGTACTTCACTTCACATCATGGAAGCACCACAACAGCAAACTCTGACTTGTCAGTTAGTCCAATGACCCACATTGTCCAATGAGTGGAAATATTGTTGGAAGAGCTGAATCACAATATCTCAACAATCTTGCTATTATCGAAACCAAAAGCAAGAGGGAACTTGCCACTAAATGGGAATGTGGCTCCCAGGTATTCCTTGGAGAGGCAAAGAAGTTGGCAGAGTAGATTTTGTTATATACCCCAAAGCTACAAGAAACACTATTTTATGAGACATTTGGTAATCTTGAATTGTGAAATTAACGATAAGTATTTGAAAAAAAACTACCATGAAAAAATTGCATCTTATACACCAGCACTGATTCCTGAGGATGAAGTAGAAAAATTGTATGGAACATTTGATGAGACCCACCAAATCAAATCAATATACACTCTATATGGTGAACATTATTTGGGAAAGTCTGGTTAATGAGTAAGATGTGAGAAATATCAAAATTTTGTAGACTATAAGGAGCTTCATGGCTTTAGATCACACACGCACACACACACACTCACACACACACACACACAAACTTTCATTTAAAAAAAGAGAACAATTGTTAGGTTATAGACATGTAAAGCACCAAATAACACCATAAAGAATGAAACTCGCTATTTTAAGTGACCAGAAAAACTTATTATAGACATGGGAGCTATCCTTGAGTCAGCTGTGCATAGGCACACCCATCTTCTTATCAGAGCTAGGATCAGAATTTAGAATGAACAAGAATTAAGAGTAATGACAAAAATATATGACATACAATCAAGAAGGCTTATCCCTGAATTATTTGAACAAACTATTAAAAATTTTAAAAGGAAATGGACAATGGAAATAACATTAATACTCCATATAACAATTCATCCATAAGTTCACAATTCCAGTTGCTACAAGATGAAGACCGAAAGAGACTAGAAAGCACCATGGTCAGCAAACACTGAACTTACCAAAACCAAATGGAGAGAGATGGCTTCCAAAAGCAACATCAGGTTAGAATATAAACTTATCTGTAAAATCTTATGAAGAGTGATGGTTGACTTATAAGCAATATTGTCTCATAAAACAGAGAGAAGAATTGGCAGATGAGATCACTCTGAAGAAAGCATGGCAAGATATCCAACTAAGCAAAGCCATCCCAAGAGTATTCAAGTATGAAAACAGAAAGAGAACCACAAACAGAAAAAAAAAATATAGCAAAGATTTGCAAAAACTATTACAACATACTGTTTTCTCCATCAAGGATAGTAAAGTCACCACACCTGGATCCTGAAGGTCTTGCAGTGGAATTTAAAATGGCACTGAAGAGGATAAAACTGGGAAAAGCAGCCAGATTGGTTCAAGTATATGGAGAGAAGATCCATGCTGGAGGCACTACAATGGTGAGGGCCCTGATGCTCTATTTACAAGGCTTCTAGAGGAAATAAAAATACCAAAGGTGTGGAAAACATCTGGAACTTTATTGATACCAACAAAAGGCGAATGAGGAGCTACTGACCCATATACCTACTCTCCCATCTACAGGCATACCACTGAGATATTGCAGGTTCAGTTCCAGACCACTGTAATAGAGCAAATACTACAAAAAAAGTGAGCAATACAATGTTTTGGTTTCCCAGTACATATAAAACTTATGTTTACACTATATTGTAGTTTCTTAAGTATCTCCTATGACTGGGGACAAGAGCTATTATTCAGATTTGGGTATTTCTGCAAAAATTGTCTTTTTGAATTCAAAGATCAGAATTCAGTCTACTTGTGAGGAGAGATTTATAATTTTGTATTTCACTACGGATTACATTTGTTATTTGGTTATATGTCATAACTGCTATTAGACTGTAAGTTCCATGAGGGTAGAGATCAGGTCATATTTACATTTTGAATAAATCATCCTGGTCCTTCTGTGCTCTGAAAAATCAATGGTATTTCCTGAATGAATGAGCGATAAAAAGTGGAAAAAGTCCCTGCCTTCAAGGGGCTTACAGTCTATAAGGAGAAATACCATGTACCGACATGAATATACACAAAATGAGTTCAAGGAAATTTGTTTGGAGGAGGCACTGGAAGCTGGGAATATTAGGGAAGGCTTAATGTGGCAGGCAGCGCTTGAGCTAAGTTTTAGGGAAAACTATGAGCCATAAGTGGCAAAGGAGAGGAGAGAAGACGTTCTAGGCATGGAAGCCAGTTGGCATTAATACGCTGAGGTGGAAGATAATGTGTCCTATGTGAGGAAGAGTAGGAAGGCAGTTTGAGCATATACATCACAAAGGGGAAAAGCACACGTTAATTAATATAGATTAATATAATGTATGTACTGTAATGTATAATTAATTAAGTAATAATAAAGGTTGAAGGCTAGCAGTTAAAGGCTTTAAATGCCAAACAGAAGAGTTCATGTTTGTTTCTGGAGTTAATAGTAGGGAGCCACTGGACCTTAATGAGCAGGGGAGTGACATAAGCAGATCTGTACTTTAGCAATCACAATTTGTGAACTCTTGTGAATTGCAGAGGCAGTTATTGAGACAGACTAATTCAGAAGCTGCTGCACTAGTCCAAGTGAGAAGGGATGGGGGTAGTGGCCACAGGAGTAGGATAATTAGGGAGAATATCTGAAGTACTTTCTTGGCTCCTCAGTGAGGGGTGGGCTCCTTTTTTTGTAGAAGGCAACTTTGGAAGGTAACATAAGAAAAGAAATTAGCATAATTGGCTGCCATATATGAAACCAGAATGGGTAAGAGAGACTCCTCTGAAGTGGAAAAGAAAGTGGGTCCCGTCTCCTCTAGGCAAGTTGCTTTGTGAGGACAGAAGTCGGCATGGAGACATGCCCTCAGTGAAGGAAGTCCTTAGACTGGTCCAGTATCCCTAGGGCTATACTCTGGAACATGTCACACCATGCTCACAGAGTTGGCTTCTCCTCTTGGACAGAGAGAATTTTGGAAATTTGGCAAAAGAATGCCACCACCAACAGAGGAATTTTTGCCTTGGCAGAGAGATTTAGCTGTACTTAGCCAAAAGATAAAGGGGCAGCCAAGACAGAAAGCCTCTCCTAGAGCCCTAGCTACAACGAAGTGGAGTAGAAACTGAAGGAGATGAGTGCTAAGATTCTGAGCAACGAAGAACCCAGGACCCATATAAACAAAAATATGTATAGCTGCTCTATTTGTGGAAGCAAAGAAACTGAGGGGAACAATGCCCATCCATTGGGGAATGGCTGAACAAGATGTGGCATGTAGATGTATGGAATTGTATGTGCTGTAAGAAATGATGAAAGGGGTAGTTTCAGGGAAACCTGAGAAGACTGGCATGAATGATGCAGAGTGAAGTGAACAAACCTGGAGAACAATTATACAGTGACAATGATGTTGCAAAGACAAACGACTTTGAAGGACTGAGGAAACGATCAGTGTAATGACCAAACACAATTCCAGAGGGCTAATGATGAAACATGCTATTCACCTGATAGAGAAGTGGAAGACAGAGAGTAGGATGAAACACACACACACATGCATACACATGTATAGATGTGCGTGTATCTACTGCATATATACACATATGCACATATCCATATATACCTACACATATGTACATACATACACACCTATATACATGCATATGTAACATATTTTTTTCTTTTGGGATGGCTGACATGGAAATTTGTTTTGCCTGATTATTAAAAATAAAAGAAGAAAATTCCTTCTGTGATACTGTGAATTATGTGCCTTCAGAGGGGGAATAAGTTTCAGTAAAATAGTAGGTACCATATACATTTTCGCAGGTCTCCTAGGTGGGAGCTATCATACAAAAGAATTTTGGAAAAAATTCCAAAAATATGTCCAAAAATCTCAGTATAATGAACAGCTCTAAGATGGCGGCTGGAAAGCAGGGACCAGCGTGAGCTCCCTGCTGAGTCCCTCCAAAAACCTATAAAAAATGGCTCTGAACCAATTCTAGAACTGCAGAACCCACAAAACAGCAGAGGGAAGCAGGGCTCCAGCCCAGGACAGCCTGGATGGTCTCTGGGTGAGGTCTATCCCACATGGAGCTGGGAGCTGGGAGCTGGGAACGGAGTGGAGCAGAGACCAGTCTGAGCAGCGTGGACCAACCAGACCAGGAGCCGGGCAGAGGGGGCCCTAGCACCCTGAATCAGTGAGCTGCGGCAGTTACCAGACTTCTCAACCCACAAACACCAAAGACAGCGGAGAAGGTTAGTGGGAAAAGCTGCGGGAGTGGAAGGAGTTCGCGGTTCAGGGAGAGAGAGAGCAGACACAGGGTGAGTTGAAGATGAAGGGAAGATATCTAAAAGAAATAAAATCAAATTAAGGGATGAGAGAGGAACATACTGAGAGAGGGATATAGGGAGAGGTAGAATGGGGTGGATTATCTCGCATAAAGGTGGCAAGAAGAAGCAGTTCTGTGGGAGGAGGGGAGAGGGCAGGTGAAGGGGGAATGAGTGAATCTTGCTCTCATCAGATTTGGCCTGAGGAGGGAATACCATACATACCCAATTGGGTATCTTACCCCACAGGAAAGAAGAGGGAGGAAGATAAAAAGGGGGGGGGATGATGGAGGGGAGGGCAGATGGGGGTGGAGGTAATCCAAAACAAACACTTTCGAAAGGGGACAGGGTCAAGGGAGAAAATTCAATAAAGAGGGATGGGTTGGGAAGGAGCAAAATATAGTTAGTCTTTCACAACATGAGTACTGTGGAAGGGTTATACATAATGTTGCACATGTGGCCTATGTTGAATCGCTTGACTTCTTAGGGAGGGTGGGTGAGAAGGGAAGAGGGGAGAGAATTTGGAACTCAAAAAATTTAAAAACAGATGTTCAAAAACAAAAACAAAAAAGTTTTTGCATGCAACTAGAAAATAAGATACACAGGCAATGGGGCATAGAAATTTATCTTGCCCTACAAGAAAGGAAGGGAAAAGGGGATGGGAGGGAAGTGGGATAATAGAGGGGAGGGCTGACTGGGGAACAGGGCAACCAGAACATATGCCATCTTGGAGTGGGGGGGGAGGGTAGAAACGGGGAGAAAATTTGTAATTCAAACTCTTGTGAAAATCAATGCTGAAAACTAAATATGTTAAATAAATAAATTTAAATTTAAAAATTAAAAAAAAAATAATGAACAGCTCTACGAAAAAAAATGTGTCCAATAATCTTTGACACAAAGGTGTGACGAACAGTTCTCTGAACACGGTGAGTAACAGGTATTTCTTAAATTTGAATTTATATACGTATATTTATATGTAAAAATTTTAATTTATATTTTCATATGTTGGGCAATCTTTCATTTGCTCATTCATTTCCAGGTTTGTTTTCTTCTTCCCTTTCTTCCTTTTAAACGGGATATACCTGATGCTAATTGGCAGGAATGCCATCATTTCCATCAGATACAAATATCAGAACACTTTGTAACTCTTTCTAGAATTGACTTTATCTTTAATGACCTAATGGAGAGTGTTGGAAAAGGCCATTTGAAGATATTTTTATGGTCAAAGTAACAACTGGAAGGAACTCTGAGGACCTGGGGATGTGTGGGATTAGTTCCCTTGGACAATACCTTAGGAAATTAGTTGCCTGTCTCAGTTACCCACCTCTTCCTGGCAATGTGTCTTTGATTACTTAATGAAAATCTATTGTTTTCCATAAAAGGAAACTTTTGGCTTTCACAAGTTACTGTAAGTTTAGAGAATTCAAAATGAGTAAATTAAGTAATAGCTTTCACAAGTTAGAAGCTTATAAAAATGCTGACATAAAATATGCTAGCAATGCACAGCATACCTTGAAAAACAGACGAATCTACAGAATGGAGAAGGAATAATTTTATTTTTGCACAACAGTATAAACACATAATCTTGCCTTTCTAATCAAGTATTTCCTGGCTCAGGGATATACAGTTCTACAATTCATTTGCACTATTTACTAAATGTGAAAAAGGGTTCTAATACCTTCTAAGAACATGGACATAGTAAACTGCTTGCTGTCATTGTACCTTCTGGTCATGAGGAACTAATTCATCACTAGAAGGAAAATTAAGTGATCCTTTACAATGGCGATCCAATGGGGGAGTACCCATAATAACAGGAGTTAAAGATATAGAGGAACACCTGAGTTCGAATCCTACCTTAGACATCTACTAGCTGTGTGACCCTGGGCAAGTCATTTAAACTTTCTCAGTCTGTTTCCTCCTCCATGAAATGGGGATGATAATTGCACCTACCTCACCACGCTATTGTGAAAATCAATGGGTTAACATATATAGAGCATTCCAAGAACTTGAAAGTGCTATGTAAATGCTGGCTATCATCATTATTAGTGTGTCTGTGCATGAATTCCATGTTCACACAGTGCTCAGGGCCCAGAAAGTCTCAGGCATTGAAGCAAATTCTCTTGAGGCTGACTCTCCCAGAAGCCGGATTCTGGGCTTCAAGCATGGTGACACAAACCAGCATAGACTTTGGGCAGAAATGCTCTCAGAGTGCACAGTTTTAAAAGAGGATAAGGTTTCAGGGGAAGTGGCTTGACACAGGCTGATAGGAATCTAGAAAGGCAGATGTAGCTAGGGAAGATACAAAGGTATATGAAGAAATGATAGAGGAGTCCAGCCTGTGCTGAGAGCAAGAAGGTTGGCTGCAGTGCCAAGCTAATATGGGGAGTGCAGTAGTGGAGATGAGAGGGGAATTTGGTCTAATTTACATTGGCCTCCAAGAGAAATCAACTGTATTCTCAAGACTACTACTCTATGGCTTCATCCTCTAGCCCTAAAAGCTTTCTGGGATGTAATTTATCTGCACCATTCCTAATTTGCTGAAGAACCAAAGGGTTAAATCAGGAGTCAACTAACGCTCCTAAAAGATATTTGAAGGAAATGGCCGTTTGAGAATGGGTATCAGAGGTGATAGTCTTTGATGGAATTCCCTTGTCTGTTTAAACATGTCTTTGCTTTGAGATCATGCATCATCTGGCTTGGTCTGGTGTAATGACACATTGGTGAGAACTCAGCTGTGAATTTGATTGCTCAAATAACACCAGGAAGTTGAACATAACTAAGAGGAAGACCACATGAAGGGACCCCTGGACTAGACAGACATTTCTGCATAATTTCCAGTTAATGCAGAGGTCTAATTAATAGTATTATAGCAAAGAGTGCTTACTACATTTCATAGAGTTAGATGCACAGAAACCATGACAATTGATCAAGGAGAATAGTTCACTCGTTCACACCTCAGTCCTGGCACAATAGATCCATTTCTAGGAATCTGACTGAACAAATCCAGGTAATTCCAGGATATTAATCATTAAGATTCTTTGGGAAACGAAGTTCATTATTGCTTCATCCCCATCACTTCCCTTATCTGCCAGAAAACCATACAAATGAGGAAATGACCAATTCCCTAAGTTGGGAACAATCTATACCCAAAAGCTGACCCAGACTTTGTGAAGAGTACACTCCTATGGAGTGTTCATTCTCTTCTTATGCCTTATACCTCTTCTTATGCCCAACAGCAGTGGAATGAAGCACAGAATCACAGTGAAATAGAGGTGTTAACAGTACTTGCCCCAGGGCAATGGCCTTGACTGTGATCATACTTTGCCCCTGCCCCTCTGCAAACACCCAACAGGTGATGACCTCCACAAACAAACTCCTTCCTGCCTCCTCACACTAGTGAACTGGTCTACTGTAAGATGAAATACAGCAAACGCTTCCTCTTCATGTTATACTTTTAGCAAGGAGGAGGAGAATAGTAAGAATGGGGAAATTAGGTTTGGACACCTGAGTAAAACAAGAGGAAATTCTTAGAACTCATTTGGGGCAACATGTCTGGTAAAGCCACAGCTAATATCAAAGAATTAACGAGAGGAGATTAACAATAGAATCAACAAGAGTAAAGAATGATGTTTTTATTTTTACTAAGCTCAAACTGAAATCAATCATGTCCTTAATATAAAGTTCTAATCCTCACGTAACTTGGGAACAAAACTGAAATCAATAAATCAATCTATCAGCAAGCATTCATTAAGCACCTACTGTGTGCTGGGCATTGTATTCCGCACTGATGAGAGAAAGAGAGAGTGAAATAATCCTTATTCTTAAGAGACTTGAAGATAAAATACAAACTCCTCTGATAATTTTAAAGGGTCCCAATCTTTCTTTCCAGCCTTACCCCAGACATAATTCCCCCTCCACATTCCGTGATCCAAACAAAGGGGTCTTCTTGGTTCCTCACACAGAATATTCCATCTTCTGAGTCTGTGCCTTTGAATAGGTCATCCCCCATGCCTTGAAGGCACTCCCTCCTTGTCTCCATCTCACTGAGGCCCTCTCTTCCATCAAAACATATCTCAAGTACTGCTTTCTACATCAAGGATTTTTAACCTTGAGACCATGGATAGAGTTCAGGAGGTCTGTGAATTTGGATGGGAAAAGAATGCTATCTCTCTTTTCACTAACCTTGAACTGAAATCGAGCATTTCTTTAAATTATGAATGTATGTCACAAACATGATTAGAAGGGAGCCATAGGATTCACCCTTCTGCAAAGTAGCCAGAGAAGACTTCGAGGAAGGAGCCTTACTGAAACTGGCCTGGGAAGAATCTGCAGGTCTGGAAGAGGCAGACCTGGGGCTGGAGAGGAAGGGGAGGGGAAAAGCATTTCAGGGAGAGGAAATAGCATGGTTGTGGTGAGTATGGGAAACAATAAAAGCAAGGACCTTTAGCTAAAGCCTAAAAAGCCTTCAGCAAGGGTATGTCTTTCTACTGAAAGTCTCCTTGCAAGGTGGATTGCTGCCAGACATCGAAGCCTTTGGAGAGCTTGGGAGGTCTCCTGAATACAGCAGTGAAGAGACCCAAATGATGAAATAGGCGTCCTCTTATCAAAGCTACAGGCCCCAGGATCATGGCACGCTGACAAATGATATTTGAAGTGATAAGAAAGGAACAACGCTAAGTAATGTGTGTTAATTTACATTGCATCAAGGCCCCCAAGATACTATCTCTGACTACCGTAGGCATATTTAGGCCCAACCTACCAACATTTCCTCATTAGGAAAGTATGTACTCTGAGCTGAAGAGCTGCAAACCATTTTTTGGTGACTGCACTTTTCTAAATTGGGTGGAACTGAATGTTTTAAAGTGCCTGACAAAGATGGCTCGGAATCAGAGAGGAATGTGTCTCTCAGCTGCGATGGTCAGTTGTTAGCATCAGGTCCAAAACTGTTAGAAATAGAATCATTTCGTTTCGAAGACTGTTGGCATGGAACATTGCTTGATGGAAGTAACTATTTCTCTAGCCAATAAAGCCATAACTGGCAAGAGGCAAATAGGGCTTTGTCCCAAGGTGCCAACATCAGGAGTGAGTTAACGGAGATATGCCCTCCCTTGTAATGGGGATACACTTTCCCCATCAGCTGGTTCCTGCTATTGTCCTCACGACCACCACTGCAACAATCACCATTATACCTTCATTTTACCTAAAAGTTCTCCTTCAGTTTAGATCGCCAGCCCCTATCCTGTTGCTATGTTCTATCTCAGCCAGAGCCCTCATTTTCCTCAAACCCTTGCAGAGGTGAGAGTCAAACTATTCCCTCTCCCATGTAACTGTCTCACCACCCACCCTGCCCCGCCTCAACCCATGTAAAAACAGTCCTAACAACAGAACTGCCAGGCACTGCCTGAGAATGCGAAATCTTCATAAAAGTTTGTGCTGCTCAAAAAAAAAACTATCGAGATTACAGTTTCCCTTCTCTTATCTCCAAGCAGGTTTCTATCCACTGCCCCAGGCAGATGGGCTCCTGTCTGATTTTAAGAGATCTTTCCTTTACCTTTTCTACAAGTCTGATTCCAGCATTCAGTTGCTCTCTCTTTCCTTGCTTTTCTTCTTATCCTTCCTTTTTATCTTTCCAGTCAAGAAGCCTTTATTAAGCATTATATGCCAGGCACGGTTCTAAGAGACAAAGAAAAGCAAGAAACAAAAATCACACAGACGCACGCGCGCGCACACACACACACACACACACACACACACAGGGGTGGGGGGAAGAGGAGAGTCCCTGCTCTTAAAGAGTGCACTCTAATTGGAGGGGACAACATAAAAATCTCTAGGTACAGACAAGACATTTATAGAGTATAAAATCTACCTGAAAAGGAAAGCCATTTATAGCTGGAAGAGTCAGGAAAAACCTCTTGAAGAAGGTAAGAAACTAAAAGGTAGAGGGGAGATAGCAGCATATGGCTGTCATGGGGCCAGGCCATGGCAAGGTGCAGAGTTTGGAGATGCTGACTTGTGTTTGAGGACCTTCCAGGAGACCCAGGAACTGGATCCTAGAGTATTTGGAGAGGGCTAATGTAAGCACCTGGAAGGCAAGAATTATCTGCACTCCTTGTATTTGTACCTTCAGGGTTTAGCAGTGTGCATAACAGAGTAATTATTTAATAAATCTCTGTCTTTCTCTGTCCCTGTCTCTGTCTGTCTCTGTATTTCTCTGTCTTTCTCTCTCTCCCAATTTTCTCTAGGTCTTACCTATCACCCACCTGCTCAAACACCTTCAAGTGTCTCCCTCTTACCTCCAAGATCAAATATCTAATCAAGAAAGGCAGAGAGGGTCCAAGGGGTAAACTGTCCAATAGAGGGTTTAATGTTTGATCCTGGAAATAATAGGAAGGCTTATGCTTTAGAAAAATCCAGAACCTGGAGAAGATGAGAGAGGCAGATGGAGGCAGAGAGAGAAAGAGAGAAGAGGGGAGGGAGGGAGAGAGAGGGGAAGGAGGGAAGAAAGGAGAGAGGGAGGGAGAGAGAGAGGGAAAGAGAAGAAAAAGAGGGACGGGGAGAAAGAGAGGCAGAGAGAGAGGAAGAGAGGGAGAGGGGGGAGAAGGGGAGAAAGAGAGAGAGGGAGGACAAGAGGGAGAGGGAGAGGGAGATGGCATTTATTAAAAAACTTACTATGTTCTAGGCACTGTGCTAAACCCTGAGAGTACAAATATAAGCAAAGAAGACAATCTCTGCCCTATGGGGCTTCCATTCAGACAATATGCAAAGGAAAACAGGCAACAAGTGACGGGGTCTTGAACCAGAGTGATGGTATAAGAGTATAGAGAGGGGAATGAATGCTTACATCCACTGAAGTCGATCGGCTAAAATCAAGGAGACTTTACAATGGATTGTAAGTATGGGATGAGCTACAGAAAAGACAGGAAGAGGCTTCCTGGGCTGTAAGCCTGGTGACTGGAAGGAATGGGCATTGAGGAAGAAGGAAAGGCTTACTGTGAGAGAGAATGAGTTGGTTTTGGACATGATGAATTTGAAGTGCCTACAGGACTAACTTGTTTGTTGTCCTTAAATAAGTGTACTTTCATGTTCAAATCAATTTAATAAACATTTACTAAGTACCTACTATGTACCTGGCACTGTGCTAAGCATGGGGGTGATCCAAATAAGAAAAAGAAAGACAGTCCTTGCCCTCAAGGAACTTACTTTAATGAGGGGAGACAACATACAAAAGAAAGCTGAAAAGTTGTCGGGAGTTAAATTTGTTCTTTGTTGTGGTTGATTTCTTCCTTTTCGTACAGATCTGTGGAGTACCAAGTTTTCCATTGGAAAGGTTGAAGCAGGCTCAGAGAAGCCAGCTGGCCTTTTGAACAGGATGATTTGGTTTCTTCAGAAACAGGCCAGAAGCTCTGCATAGTGGTATTTGTTAGCCTCTCTGCTTTGGGGTGCAGAGTGGAGAGAGGCTAGTATAATTGATTGCAAAGTCTCATGGGATGAAAACTCCTTTACTGGTAGGAAAAATCTCGAAAGTTTAAACGTTGATGTCTTAAAACATCAGTGTTTATGGTTTCTCCTTTATTTGCTTTGGACTTCAGACCAAAAGCATCCCTCCTTCTCTCTAGGCACTGCGGTTCTCTTGTTTGGGAGTTTAATTAAAATATATGCCTGGCAATCTCCAAAGAGGGAGGGAGGAAGCAGTGGTGTATGTCTGGTTTAGTGAGCAGGGGGATTTAGTAACCATACAGAGCTTATGTATCCATGAAATTTTTCTTAGGTGTCTAACTCTAGGGTGGATTTATAGGGGATTCAGAGAAAAAGCCTGGAATTTAACCCATTCCCTTGGCCATGAGCTACACAAAATCTTAATTGGTAAGCCAACGAGAGACCCAGGTCATGGCTCCAGAAGAAGCAAAGGGTTTTCTTCCAGCCAAGTTTCACATCCCAAACACCCTAAGTCACTGAAGATTGCAACAGCAAGAAGCTGCCTGAGGCACCATAGAAGGAGGGACTGATGGACTATGAGTGTGAGTGGAAGAAGTCTCGGCACTAATTCTTATTCCTTCTGGTCCACAGGCAACAGCACCAGAAAAGAGGCAGATGTATACCATTGACACCAGAGACTGCTTCCCAAGTGATCTGTGCTGATGATCACTTGCCTGCTTGTGGGAAGGGAACACCCCTCAAAAGAAAGAAAGATTAAGACTTGAAGAGAGCAATGATAGGTGGGAAGGATTTGGCAAGGCATCTCTCACAGAATAAAATCCAAAGTCTTTAGCATGACATTCAAGGCCCTTATCATTCCCTACTTCTCTGTAGCAATCAATAAACATTAATTAAGTGCCTACTGTGTGCTGAGAAAGGCCAACACAAAAGGTCACCCGCAAACGGTCAAATAGGTCATGGATTGGTTAAATAGTTGGCCTTGGAGCCAATTAGACCTGGGTTCAAGTCCCTGGGAATATCACTTAATAGACTGGTGAAACCTATGGAACTCTTCTGAGAATCATGTTTTTTAAATAAATAAAATACATAAAATTACCAAAAACTGCAGTTAATAAATATTTTAAAAAAACAAAAGAAAACAAACAAACAAACAAAAAGTTCGTGTCCTCCAGGTTAGGAAAAAACCTCTTGATGCACACAGAATAAACATCAGGAAAACTGGGAGGGGGGTGGAAGGGTCAGGAAAGAAGGCTTCATGTAAAGGTGGCACTGGAATTTAGTCCTGAATGAACAAAACCGAGAACACCAAGGGGTGCAGTTAACAGTAGTGAGTGGAGAAAGCATGAGAATCCAAAGCAAAAATCAGAGTCAGGGACAAGACTCAGAGAATTTTGGAACTTTAGGGCCTCGGTTTGCCACAAGCTTGGCCAGATCTGGTTTTCTCCAGTGCTTCTAGCTTGCCTGTAGATTTTTGAACTGAGCCTCCCTGGGGCCTGAGAACTTCCCTAAAACTCAAGTTTAAATGAGCATAACCAGGACCCAAATCCCAAGCCTGGGGATCCCCTGTGAAGATTACAAGTTCGGGCTTCAAGAATCCTTCTCTCACCAAGCCAGCAACAGGAGTGAATGTGAACTCATCTAGAGGTCATCTTGGCCTGATTCACCTCTTGGAAAGCAAAGTTACCCTCCATGTCAGTAATTATGAAATTTTAATCACTTGTGCTTTTTATCAGAGTTAAATTGAGCAAGCAATTTTAGAGTCCATGAATAAAGGAAGCCATTTCCAAGGAGGAAAAAAAAAAAGATTCTATTTCCCATCAGTGCTAATATTCAAAAACCAAGAACAACAAACGTAGAAACTTATAATCAGAAAGGCTAGCACAAAAGGTCACCCACAGAAGGTCAAGTAGGCCATAAATGACTAACCTTTCACTCAACCTCTTGGATCCTATGCCCACTGGTGATATTAGACCTCTTTTCATCTAGGCTTATTCATGTTTTACCCATAGATTCTTAAGGTGAAAGGAATTTCCTAGGATTGGAAAAGACAAGAAAGAATGCAAATTCATGATGAAGCCAATTTCCCTGAACCCCCAGTGGACATGAGCCAATTCTGAGGCTGCTGATACATATTAGAGGACACAGGGTCTTAGGGCTCTCAATTAAGAGCTGGCAGAAAGCTTAGCAGCCATCTACTCTAACCCTCACATTTAAAAGAAGAAGAAACTGAAGAATGGGAAAGTGCTTTTTTCCAAGGTCACACAAGGGTCAGGGAAAGGATCCAAATCTGGGTCTTCCTAATTCAGTGGTCCATTACACCATGATGCCTGTATCAATAAGGCAAGATTCATGACCTCGAAAATGACCATAAACATGCCTGTATAGTTCGGAATCACAAAGTATAAGAGATTCTCTAGGTAGAAGGCAGAGGAAGTATAACATTGATTTAGACACCAGAGGATCAAACCCCAAATCCCATAACTCCAACCCAACACAGCAATAATTGTATTCCAAAGTTACTAAGTCCACCTCAATGTAACAACAAGGAAATTATAACATAACATCACAGCAAAGAACCAAGTCAACCCGTAACCTTCCCTCCTACTGGGGCCTTCCCGTAAACAATCACAAATCCCAACTGTCTGTTTCCCTGCATTCTCTCCTCCCTCAGTTCTCTGGTCTCCGAAGCTCCCTGGTTTCCACTTTCTGCTTTGCACTCTGTCTGCTACTCTGTTGATTCAGAGTTCTCACTCCTTCTCCTTGGGCTGAATTCTGACCTTACCATGGCTACCTTCTGGGTATATGTACTCTTTTTAGGGCCAGAGGGCTTCCCGCCCAATCAGTGAAAGGGTGTAGGCCTGGGGCTTAGTACTTAGTAAGTTAAGGGTGTAGGCCTGCCTACAAACAAACCTCTAATCAAGCTTCCCTTAACTAGCCCCACCTGAAGCCTATCGAATCATTGATTGGCATCACAATGCTTTACCAAACTATGTGATAGATATGATGTTTCAACGAATTAACCATTTATTAAACGTTTACTATGTGCTAAGCACTGGGTGAAGTCACCCCTTCCCTCAGGAAGCTTACATTTTAGTGCAGGAGACCACATGAGTATATAAAATAAATACCAATGTTTCCAAAATAAGTATAAGGGAGGATGCTAGGAGCTAGAGGGGACAAGCAAGACCTCATGAAGAGGAAGTCCTTGAGCTGAGTCTTGTAGGAAGATGGAGATTCTAAAAAGCATAGTTGAGGAAGGATACCTTCCATTCATGGGGACAGCTGAGACAAAGACAAGGTGACAGGAGATGAATTATTATATGTAAAAATTAGCTAGCAGGACAGCCTGGCTGAATCACAGAATACAGAGAGGAACAATGTGTAGAGCAGCTGGGTAGCATAGTGGATAAAACACAGGGCCTGGAGTCAGGAAGACCTGAGTTCAAATCTAGTCTCAGATACTTATTAGCTGTGTGACCCCAGGCAAGTCACTTAACCCTGTTTGCCTCAATTGCCTCATCCGTAAAACGAGCTGGAGATAGAAATGGCAAACCACTCCAATATCTTTGCTGAGAAAATCCCAAATAGTGTCATGAGGAGTCAGACACAACTGAAAGGACTGAAAAACAATAACAAAATGTGTAAAGAAGACTGGAAAAATAGGAAGAGAGGCAGATTGTGGAGTGATTTAAATGTCAAGAAAAAATGGGTACTACTGAGATTTAATGAAGGAATAAAAGAATGAATGAGTAACATGTATTTAAGTGCTCATTACATACCAAGCACAGTGTTAAACATTGGGTAAACAAATACACAAATTTACAAAATCCCTAACCTGAAAGAGCTTCTATTCTTAGATCGGAATGGGTCACTTCCAGATCTACATGGTCATTCTAAATCAACCACATTATTCTTAAGTGCCTATTGTAATTGGCAAAGTTGTAGAAGGCAGAGAAGTCTAATTCCCGTGCCTTTCGTTTTCACTCAGTCCTTTCTAGGTTCAATAAAAGGTAGAACCAAGAATGGAGCTCCCATCAACGAATGACTGAAACAACAAGGCATAGGTCTTACCATTTTCTTCAACTGCTCAAAAATAATAACATAATTTTTTCATACAGTCTTGTGATTTCATTAACATACATATTCCCATTAAGGAAACAGGTCAATATTTGTTTTTGTATTTTATAGACTGGAACACAAGAGGGGTAATTGATTGGCCCATGGTTATGGAGATGGTATATTTCAGAGTCAGGATTTGAACCCAAGGATTCCTGACTCTAAGGCCAGCTTCCCATTCATTAGTTACACTGCCTCTGTTCACAAAATACTTTCCTCACAAGATGAGTGATATGACTGTCCCCAATTTACAGTGGAGGAAAGGGATCATCAGAGAAGGTACATCACTAATTTGTCCATGGTCATTCAGTCAGTTTCTCTAGAACGATAAGTAAATATAAGATAATTTAGAATTAGGAGGGGATATATCATGGAGGGCTTCTAGGAGGAGACAGTAGTAGTCTATATGAATGCAGGGAGAGAAGTCCATGTTAAGGCACAGTCAGTCATCTCCTTTGTAGGGTACAGAGAGAGGATAAATTTGAAGCCAAGTTGGGGAGATTTGACTGTAGAGGCTGATAAATGTTACACTGTGAAATCTGTATTTCATCTGAGGCCACTGAGGGGACAGCATAGAGTAGTAGGTGGAATACTGAATTTGATTTTAGGAAGCTGAGCCTTCCATGATAGCCTTCCCTCTTAGTTCTAGTTGGTCAATACCTCCTAAAATGACCTAATATTTTCTTATCTGTGCTCATATTACATTTCTCCCATAAACTCTTGGAGGACAGAGACTGTTTCATTTTTTATTTGTATTCTCAGACGTTGCCTGTCTTGTACGTGTAGGGCTTAATCAACATTGGAGGATTAACTGAACCCAACCCAGTCCAATGTTTTCAGCTTATCGATGGGCAAATTAATCCTCAATGCTATAAGACTGTTAACAAACAGCAAATGAAGAACACTGCCTTTGGAGTCAAAGGACCCAGGTTCAGATCCAAATTTTGGTCTCTTTATCTCTGTGTGACTTTGGCCAAGTAACCTCTCCAGGACTCATTTTCCCCATCTATAAAATGACAAGATTG
Organism: Trichosurus vulpecula; assembly: GCF_011100635.1. Taxonomy (NCBI): domain Eukaryota; kingdom Metazoa; phylum Chordata; class Mammalia; order Diprotodontia; family Phalangeridae; genus Trichosurus; species Trichosurus vulpecula. The sequence continues at coordinate 177,898,858 of NC_050581.1, forward strand.
GGCTCAATGATTTCTCTAATGTGCCTTTCAGTTCTAAACCTATGATTCTATGCCAGAGTCTCACCTCTAATTCCCTCCTTGATTTACTCCCTGATCAAAAAGTTTAAAACCAAAGAAAGAAAGTAGAGAAGAAAGGAAGCAGGGCAATCATTAAAAAAAAAAAAGAATTGTCAACACAGGGTTAACAAAGTTTAGCAATCTGGCTGATGTGCTTCATGTTATCATTTCTTAAACTCGGTGACTCAAAGGGGCAGGTTCTCTAAGCATGGGAAATCCTGAAAGAGGAAATGGGGGTGGATCAAAATTTTGATTTCCTTAAGATGATTAGAGTCAATTACTTAGCTTAAATCTTGGATTCATTTAGCAACTTTACCTTGAACCCTGGAAGGGCCCCCTTCCTTTCTTTGTTCCTTTCTCTTAGCCACTTTTCATTTTAATTGCCACGCCCCCTAACTACTTGTACAAAGACCTAAAGAACTTGGAAGTTTGGGCAGGTTCCTTGTGGAAAGACTCAGCCCAAACCCACCCTCTGACCACTACCCACCACCCAGCTCCACCCATTAACCCATTCCTCCAGGTGCTGGTGAATTTTCCTTTCTCTCAGTGTCATATGAGCTTTTCTGCTATACTTTGCAGAATAAAAATCATACCCCATATTTCACACATTCTCAGGCATAGAGAGGCAAGAGTGTTCAAGAGTGTGCTGGTAAGCAAAATGGGCTTCAACCAAGTGCCCTTGAAGAGTTTGGCTTTTGTTTCCTTTGAGTAATTCAGTGTATTTCATTGAGTCTTACTAGGTGCTAAGCCCCAGGCCCAAACCCCTATTAGGTGCTAAACCTAGGTGAGTGTGAAGCTCTCAGAGTACTAAGGGGAGGTGCTAACTCAAGAGCCAATCATAGGAGCACAAGTTCCATCATTCAGATGACATTTGATGACTTCTGAAATGGTATAAGAAGAGAAGACAGAGCTATTTGTGCAGGACTCTCACTCTTGTTGGTGTGGAGACTCCGCACAGCTGTAGCTAGGAGCCCTCCAGCTCATAAACCCAGATGTTGGGACTTTGTTAAATTCTGGTAACTATGAATTGGGATTTGAATCAGACAAGGTCTATCATTGTTTATACTTTGTATTTTGCTCTGAAGTTCAAGGTGCTGGCTTTTCCCCTGAACTAAGTGAGTGATATTTGTATGCTGGATTAAAATAAGCTTGTTAACCCCTTAACGTTGCTTTCCTTACTAAAGCAGATCAAAAGAACCTGGGCTTTTGCAGCGTGCTGGCAGCATTCTTGTTGTTGGGCTTGTGTTGGTCTTTCACCCCCCACAACGGCTGCTAGCCGGATTGTTGAAACAAAGAAACCCTGAGATTTCTCAAATTGTCTCAAGGCAAAGGGAGATTGTTCTACATTCCAAGACAGGTTCTTTTCCCAGGTGAAAAATCTGGGAATTGAAGTGCTAATGAGACACCTAATCAACTTCATAAAACAGGGGTTCAGGTGTGGGGTGGATCCAAGATGGTCGAATAGGGGCAATGACCCTATCAAACTTTCCCAACTTTCACCTCTAAACAACTTTAAAACAATGTGTTGAACAGAATTCTGGAGAAGCAGAGCCAAGAAAAGTTCAAAGGGAGACATTCTTCCAGCTGGGGACAACTTGGGCAGTTAGCAAGAGACGTCTGTGACATGAGGGAAAGGGGAGGGGCCAGCCCATAGTGCATATGATGGCAACACCAGCAGTGGGCCTTGGAGGTGGTGATAATGACAGCAGTAGTATCTGGAGCTCTCAGTCCAAAAATGGTATAGGGGCCATACAACTGCTCAGAAAGAGATTACAGGGGACCTTTTGCTGGCACTGAGTACAGGACCTGGTGCTTTGAGGCAACTTGATTGCTCATACACAGTTCTGGGTCATAGTTCCAGGATGGAGAGGAGTACCTGTGATCAGTCACAAAGGAGGAGGTGCCCTGGTAATAGTGCCAAGGCCAAGGGAAGCACTTCAGCTTTTGCCTGCAGGGGAACAGGGGGCCTTCTGGAGTTGAAAAGCCAGAGTACAGACCAGGAGAACAGTGAACACATCTCTCCCCAGATCATACTACCTTGGAAGAACTGAAAAATTAAAGACCCCCAGAACAAGCTCCAAAAATAGCAGCATGAAAAAGCCTGGAGCTTGGGACAGTTCCTCCCCATCCCTAGGTGAGCAGAGTCCAACTTTAACATAAATTTAAAGGCAATAAATAGGCTAGAAAAATGAGCAAAGAGAAAAACATAACCTGATCATAAAAAACTACTATGGTGACAGGGAAGATCAAGACAAAATGTAAAAAAAAGATAGCAATGTCAAAGTAGCTACATACAAAGCCTTAAAGGGAAAAAAATGTGAATTGGACACAAGCCCAAAAAGAATTCCTAAAAGAGAACAAAATAAGAGTGGTAGAGGGATCAGAGAGTAAAATAGAAATTGAAAGAATCTATCAATCACCTCCTAAAAGAAGCTGAAAATGAAAACTCCCAGAAATATTATATCCACTTTCAAAGTACCTACATCTTGAAAGCATTCATAAAGAAAGAATTTAAATATCATGGAGTCACAGTCAGGATCACATAAGATTTAGCAGCTTCCACATTAAAGGAGTGGAAGTCTGGGCATATGATATGCTGGAAGGCAAAGGAGCTAGAAATACATCCAGCAATAACCTACCCAACAAAACTAAGTATAATCCTTCAGGGGGAAAAGTGATTAAGAGGACTTTCAAGCATTCCTAATGAAAAGACCAGAGCTGAACAAAAAAAATTGACATTCAAATACAAGATGCAAGAAAAGCATTAAAAGATGAAGACATGAAAGAAAAATTGTAAGGGACTTAATAAAATTAAACTGTTTGCATTATTATATGAGAAGATGATACATGTTAACTCCTAAGAATTTGATAATTATTAGGGCATTTAGGAGTCGACATAGACAGAAGGCATGGGTATGAGCTGGTTATGTTGGGAGGATCTCAAAAGAAATGAAGGGGTAAGAAAGAGGGATGGACAGGGAGAAGAGGGAAAGAAGAGAAATAATGAGGAAAATTCACATAAAAGAGGTGGGCAAGGAAGAGTTTTTATAATGGAGGGAAGACGGGGAAGAGATTTGAAGAAAGATCAACAGAAGAAAATAAGGTGGAGGAAAATACACAGTAATCAGAAATGGAAATGTGAATGGGATGAACTCACCATGAAATGGAAGCAGATAGTAGAATGGATTAGAAATCAGAATACAACAACATGCCATTAACAAGAAGCACACTTGAAACAGAAAGATGCACTCAGGGTTAAAATAAAGGGCTACAGCAGAATCTATTATGTTTCAGCTGAGAAAAAAAAAGCAGGGATATCAATCATGAACTCAGAAAAAGCAAAAGGAAAAAATAAACCTAATTAAAAGAGATAATCAGGGAAAATACATTTTGCTAAATGGTATCATAGACAATGAAGTAATATAAATACTAAACATATACATAGATATATAGATAGATATATGCATAGAAATATACATACACATACATGCACCCTAAATGACATGGCATCCAAATTCTTAAAGGAAAAGTTAAATGAATTATAGGAGGAAATAGATGGTGAAACTATAGTAGTAGAAGCTTCAACTTAACCCTCTCAGAGCTATATAAATTTAACCATAAAATAAAGAGCTTAAGAAGATGAAAAGAATTTTAGAAAAGTTAGATATGATAGACTTCTGGAGACAAGCGAATAGGAATATAAAGGAATATACCTTTTCTCAGTAGTATATCACATCTTCACAAAAACTGATATAAAGGCATTAAAAACTTCACAGAGAAATGCAGAAGAGCAGAAATATTAAATGTACTTTTTTTTCAGAACATAATGCAGTAAAAATTACATTCAGAAAAGGGCCTTGGAAGTATAAATTAAAAAGTAATTGGAAACTAAATAATAGAATTTTAAAGAATGAGTAAGTCAAAGAACAAATCTTAGAAACAATCAATAATTTCATTAAAAGTAATGACAACAACAAGACAATATACCAAAATTTTGGGATGCAGCCAAAGCAAGTACCTATGGGAAAATTTTTATCTCTAACTGCTTACATCAATTAAAAAAGAGAAAGAGCAAATCAATGAATTGGGTGTGAAATGAAAAAAAAAAGAGCAAATTAAAAATCACCAATTAAATTCCAAAATAGAATCTGGGAAATTAAAAAAGAGGTTTATAAAACTGAAAGTTAAAAAAACCTAATAAATAGTAGTAGAAACTGATTTTATGAAAGAAAAAAACCAATAAAATAGGTAAACCATTGGTTCAAAAAGACAAAAGGGAACCAAATTACTAATATCAAAAATAAAAAGGATAAATGCACCAAATGAAGACGAAATTAAAGCAATTATTAGGAGTTCTTTTGGCCAATTATATGTCAACAAAACTGATAATCTAAGTGAAATGGATGGGTATTTATAAAAATATTATTTGCCCAGGTTAACAGAAAAGGAAATAAAATAGCCTCAACCTAAGAAAAAGAAATTGAACAAGCCAGAAATGATATCCCTAAGAAAAAATACCCAGGACCAGACAGATTTACAAGTGGATTCCACCAAACATTTTTGGAACAATTAATCCCAATACCATATAAACTATTTGGGGAAAAATATGTAAAGAAGGAATCCTACCAAATTTCTTTTATGACACAAGTATGTTTTTCATACCTAAACCAGGGAGAACAAAAACAAAAAGAAAACTATAGGCCAATTTCCCCTAATGAATATTGATGGAAAAATTTTAAATAAAACACTAGCAAGGAGATTATAATAATATATCACAGAGATTATATAATATGCACCTGTGGGATTTATACCAGGAACGCAGAGCTAGCTCAATGTTAAGAAAACTATAAACATAATTGATGATATCAATAACAAAAACAACAAAAATCATATGATTATCCTAAGAGGTGCAGAAAAAGGCTTTTGGCTGATTGTAATGTGCATTCCTATTTAACAAAACACTAGAAAGCAAAGGAATTAATAGATCTGTTAAAATTATAAGTAATATCTCTCTAAAACCAAGAGCAAGTGTTATCTCTAAAGAGACTAAACTAGAAACCTTTCCAATAATATCAAGGGTGAACCAAAGTTGTCCATTGTCACCACTATTATTTGATAAAGTATTTTAAAGGCTTACTACAGCAATAAGACAAGAAAACAAAATTGAAGAATAAGAATAGGCAGTGAGGAAACAAAACTATCACTCTTTGTAGATGATATGATGGTATACTTAGAGAACCCTAGAGAATCAATTGAAAAACTAGTTGATACAACTTTAACAAGCCCACATATCTCATCAGCATTTCTACATATTATCAACAAAATGCAGCAGGAAGAGACAGAAAAAGAAAATCCAGTTAAAATAACGGCAGACAATATAAAATATTTGGGAATTCACCTGCCAAGACAAACCCAAGAACTATATGAATACAATTAATTATAAAACACTTTTCACACAAATAAAGACAGATCTAAACAACTGGAGAAATACTAATTGTTCATGGGTTAAGCTAAGCCAATATAACAAAAATTACAATTCTACCTAGATTAATTTACTTATTCAGTGCCATACCAGTTAAACTCCCTCCCAAAGAATTCTTTTGTAGATCATAAAAAAAATTCATCTGGAAGAATAAAAGATTGAGAATATCAAGAAAATCAAAGAAAAAAATGCAAAGGAAGGCAGTTTAGTGGTACAGATTTCAAATTGTACTACAAAGCACTAATCCTCAAAATAATCTGGTACTGGCTAAGAGGTAGAGTGGTGGATTAGTGATATAGATTAAGTATACAATACAGCAGTAGTAAATGACCACAGTAATTAAGTGTTTGATAAACTGAAAGATACAAGATTTGGGGGTGAGAAATCACTATCTGACAAAAAAAAATTGCTGGGAAAATTGGAAAGCATTTAGGTAAAAACTAGGCATAGACCAATATCTCACACTGTATGCCAAGATAAGGACAAAATAGGTACATGATTTTGACATTAAGGGTGATATCATAAGCAAATTAGGGGAGCATATAAAATTTTTTGTCAGATCTATGGATAAGGGAAGAGTGTATGACTAAACAAAAAAATGTATCAATTCATGGGAAGTATAATGAATAATTTTGATTATGTGAAATTAAAAAGCTTTTGCATAAACAAAAGTAATGCAGTCAAAATTAAAAAGAAAGTAAAAAACCAGTAAATAATTTTTACTAGTTTCTCTGATAAAGTTCTCATTTCTAAAATATATCAGGAACTGAGCCAAATTTACAAAAATACAAGCCAATTTGATAAGTGGTCAACACATCTACACAGGCTGTTTTGAGAAGAAGACATCAAAGGTATCTAAAGTAAAATTTAAAAAAGTTCTAAATCATTAAAGATTAGAGAAATGCAAATTAAAATAACTCTAAGGTAATACCTCTCACCTATCAGATTAGCAAACAGATCAGAAAAAGAAAATGACAATTGCTAGAGGGGATGTGGAAACACAGGGACAGTAATGTACTGTTGGTGGAGTTTTGAACTGGTCCAACCATTCTGGAGAACAATTTGGAACTATGCCCAAAGGATGATAAAACTGTGCACACCCTGTGACCCAGCAATACCACTACTAGGTCTGTATCCCAAAGAGAGCAAAGAAAGAGGAAAAGGGCCCATATGTACAAGAGTATTTATAGCAGTTCTTTTTGTGGTGGCAAAAAAAAATGGTAATTGAGGAGACACCCATCAACTGGGGAATGGCTAAGCAAGTTATGGTATATGATTGTGATGGAATGATACTGCATTATAGAAATGACAAGCAGGATAATTTCAGAAAAACTTGGGAAGATCCGTATGAATTGATGCAGAGTAAAGTGAGCAGAACCAGATCATTGTACACAGTAACAGCCAAATTGTAATGATGATCAACTGTGAAAGTCTTTGCTATTTTGGTCAATACAATGATTCAATACAATTCCAAAGGACTCATGATGGAAAATGTTCTCTGTCTGCAGAGAGAGAACTGGGAAACTTTGAATTCAAGCTGAAGTATAACTTTTTCACTTTCTTTTTCTTGATTTTTTAACAACATGACTAATATGGAAATATATTTTACATGATTTCACATGTATAGGTGATATCATATTACTTGCCTTCTCAGTGGATGGGGGAGGGGCTGGGAGGAGGGAGAAAACTTGGAACTCAAATTTTACATACACATATATTTAAAGCAAGTGTTCAGGTGAGGTTAGATCCTCACTGCCAGAAGGTGGCTTGGTGGCAATTTGTGGAAGAATCACAGACTCTCAGAATTGGATATTATCTCAATGTTCACCTATTCCTGAAGGCACCCCCATTCTAATACACTGAAAAATGGTAATTTGGACTTTATTTGGAGACTTTCAGGGGAGAGGGATCCATTCACCATCAAGGCAGCCCACTCTACTCTAAGACTTCCAATTATTGGGAAGTTTTCCCAAATATCAAGCCTAAATTTCTTCTTTGCAACTTCCATCCATTCCTCCAAATTCTGTCTTCTGAAGTCAAGTGATTGTAATTAATTCCTCATCTAAGTTTTCAGGTACTTAAAGACTACTTTTATATCCCCTCCCTCTTCTCTGAGTCTTCTCTTCTCTGGAGTAACATTTCCAGTTTTTTTTTCTTTTTTAAAATTTATCTTATTTTTAATTTATGAAATAAAGCAAGTATTTCTGTAACATAGTGTGTAAAGAATAATAAAATTATTAGTTCTTTCAATGGCAAAGGCTTGAAGCCCTTTGCAATTCTGGTTACCCCATTCTGGACACTCTCCAACTTATCCATGTTGTTTCTAAAATGTGGTGCCTAGAATAGAACAGAATATTCTGGACATGTTCTGAATAGGGCAAGAATTACCACCTTTTTGTGCCTGGAAACTGGGTCTCACTGTGCTTCCTTTAATGCAGTCCAAGATTGTATTAGGTTGTTATGGCTACTGTGCCAATCTCACTTTTGGAATAGAGAAGAGGCAATATTCTAACCTCTTTTTCTTTCTAAAGAAAGCCCATCGAAATCGAGTCCCAGGAGCCTTATGCCTCTTTAATTCAGACACAGAGGAATCAGATGTTTAGGTGTTTCAGGGTGCTAGAGAAAGGCAATGCTTGTGTTAGGAAATTGTGTTCATTCAATCCATTCATCCATCAATCTGTTCATTCATTCATGCAATGAACCTTAGGTGTCATCCAGTCCAACTCATACCAAGGCCGGAATTGCCTCTACGAATGCTCCTGAAGACTTTCAGTGATAGGAAACCAATTAGTCTGTAAGGCAGATCTTTCCACTTTTGGAGAGGTCTAATTGTCAGGCAGTTTTCCATTTATCAAGCCTACCCTAATTTAAGCAGCATGGTGCCATGGAGTAACTCAGACAAGCAGGGCTCACCTATCACCTCTGCTACTTACAACCTATGTGACTTTGGGTATAAGTTAATTATCCTCTTAAGGAGTCAGTTTCCTTTTTGTAAAGTGAAGAAGGAAGGAAGGAAGGCAGGAAGGCAGGAAGGCAGGAAGGCAGGAAGGCAGGAAGGAAGGAAGGAAGGAAGGAAGGAAGGAAGGAAGGAAGGAAGGAAGGAAGGAAAGACAGAGAAAGGTGAAGGAAGGGGAGAAAGAGAGAGAGAAAGGAAGGAAGGAAAGGAGGGAGGGAGGAAAGAAGGAAGGGAGCAAGGAAAGAAGGAAGGAAGGAAAAAGGAAGGAAGTAAATAAAAAAGGAAGGAAGTATTAAGTACCTACTGTGCATGAAGGACTGCACAAATATTATCTCATTTCAAACCCTCAACTCAGACACATGTTATCTATGTGATCCGGGATAAGACAATTATCCTCTCTTGGCTTTTAAAATGAAAATTGTAGATAACATCTAAGCTTACTTCCATCTTTAAATCTATGCCCCATGATTGACTGATTGTTATATAAGAAGAAAGAAAAGATAGGAAGGGGTCACTTTCAATGCCAAACAGAGGACATCACTATTTTATTTGAAGACAGTGATCATGTGACTCCATCCTACCTAACATGTGTCTTTCAAAACTGAACAGAATAGGGGAGATGTCATCTAGATGGGTCAGAGGACAGGAGGAGCTATCACTGTTATTCATTCATTCACTCATTTATTCACACATTCAATAAATATTTATTAAGTGCCTACTATGCCCAGAGCATTATACAAAGCTCTAGCCAAACAAATTGTGACAAAGCTCCAAGGGACCATAAGGGCCATCCAGTCCAATTCCCCTCATTGTACACATGAGGAAACTGAGGCCCAAAGACATTAAGTGACTTAACCAAGGTCACACAGATCGTGGCAGAGGTAGAATTTGAATCCAGGCCCACACAGTTTTCATATCCAAGGTGCTTTTCCTCTCTAGGCTTCAGCATGCTCATAATATTTTTGAGATTTTCGCTCAATTGTTTTAGTCCTTTCTAACTTCCCATGACCCCATTTGGGGTTTTCTTGGCAAAGGTACTAGAATGGCTTGCCATTTCCTTCTCCAACTCATTTTACAGATAAGGAAATTAAGGCAAACAGGGTTAAGTGATTTACCCAGGGTCACACAGCTACCAAGTGTCTGAGGCTGGATTTGAACTTATGAAGATGAGTCTCCTTGATTCCAAGCCCAGTGCTCTATTCATTGAGCCACCTAGTTGCCCGCTCATAATATTAGCTGTCATTAAATTTAACTAGAGCCCTTTGAACTTTGCAAAACGTGTTATTGTGCCTATATTAACCAATTTGATCCTCATAATAACCCTGTGAAATAAATCCTAAAGGTATTGTAAATATCCACTTGGCAAATAAAGAAACAGGTGGAGAAGGCGTATACAGCAAGTATTGCTGAGTCCTGTACTCCAAATCCCAGTAGCCTTCCCAGTAAGTAGAGTTCCATGGAGTTGGTATTCTCTTTGTTCTGCCTGTATTGTTTTACCTCCCATTCATTTCAAGACTCCAATAAATGTGGCTTTAATTTAGTGCTGTTAGAATTCTCTTTCAATAACCTCCAAGGAAAACAAAATTATTTGTTGTGTTTGAAACTGGCTTGAACAAATGGTTATTGCTGCAGAGTGCAGAGGTGAGTCCTGTTGTCAGGTCTGGATATTAAGCTTTTAAGTTTACTCTGCTGTGGATAGAGCACTGAACTTGGAGCGTTGGCTCTGAGTCTTCCAAAAAGCAAAGGATTCTAAGGAGAAAAGGTGAAGAGACAGAACATTCCAGGCAGGGGAGACAGTCAGTATGAAGCATGGAGGTGGGGAAGGAGCATTGCATGTGGGGAATAGCAAGCCTAGACTGTAGAAGTTCATGGGGAGGAGAGTAGGGATTATATCCTTCTCTGTATTTGTATCTCCAGAAATCCAACCATATTGATCTATGATCAAGTCCTCAGTAAAATTGGGATCATAATACCTGAAGCATCTACCTCCTGGGCATCAGAGATGATGGCGACAAAGCACTCTTTAACCTTTAAAGCATTTTTATATAAATGGCATTTGTTGTCATCACTGATAACAGATCTCAGCCCAGCTCAGGTTGTGCCCCATTTGCCCCTCTCCCCAACTTGATGACTGATCATTCCTGCCAACTACTCTGCCGTTTACAGACAAGACGGATCCTTCCCTAATTTTATCTCTTACCAACTAGCTGCATTGTGTACCCTAAAACTACTCTCTTTTGCACTCCACAGAAAGGTCTTTTTATCAACATTTTTCCCTCACCCTTCTCTGCTCCCTCCTCCAAAAAAATCCTATAATTACAATCTCTTACAAAATCTTTAATATTTTAACAGATACCACCTTTCAGTATTTCTATGTGCAAAAACCCCAAAAGAAAACAAAAAACACAGCAAATAGGCAGTAAACTAGGCCCAGGGTGGAGCAGGTAGGGGAAGAGTAGAGTGAATTCAATTGCCTCTGGGAAGGTGAAGCTTTTCCCTGAAGAGACCTAATGTTTTAAAGCCAATATTCATCCAGCAATGATAATAATATCTAATATTTATAAAACATTTTATGGTTGGCAAACAGTGGGCTGAGATTCTTTAAAAATGAAGAATTAAGCTGGAAATGTGGAATAAAAGATGTTACCATACAAATGAATGGCAAGAAAAGAAGCTGGGCTTCTTTTGGAGGATTACTGAAAGGATGGATGAATGGATGGACAAAAAAAATATTTAATAGGCACTATGTACCAAGAACTGTGCTGATTGCTAGGAATACAAATACAAGTGGGGCAATCCCTTCCCTCAACTAGCTTAGATTCCAAAAGGGTGATACAACACATATAGGGGAGTGGTGACCTGGGAGGAGTATTTTGGTTTGGAAAGTCAAAAGAGGAGTTATTAGGGAATAGAATGACACACCTTTTCCAGTAGTCACAGTAGGACTAATTTGATTATGGTTAGAGAACTGGAAAGTTGGAGGTTTGAGTAGAAGGAAGGGAGATGAAAACATAGGATGTATGAGACAGCATGGCTGGGGCTTCCTAGAGAAAGTGGACCATCAATCAGGACAGAGAAGGCCACAGGGCAGAAGTTCCAGAACTGAGAGGGTTAAGTTTCTAGTAATGGACAATGAATGGAGAGCCAACATGTTCCACTGGTATCCTCCCAAGGTCAAGACAACATAAGAAAAGTATATTGGGTCAAATTTATGGGCGGCAGAGAAAGGAGTAGCAAGAATGGAAAGGCATGAATGGGTTTTGATCCACAACATTGGAGGGAATTTCCATATTGATGAGATCAGAGACCCACTAGAGTATCAAAGCATTATATTCAAATGATTACACTACAGACTAATATGAAAGCAACTGTGTCTCCATTAGAGAAATTATGGTGTATCTACAGGGACAGAGACTAATAAATGAACCGCTTATATAGCATTTTAGCATAATAAACTTTGTTGAAAGAGATAAATATATACAGCTCCCATGATAATAGGATCATAGATTTTGAGTGTGAAGGGGCATTAAATAACCCTCTAGTACAAGTCCCTCACTTTATATCAATTAGGAACCTGAAGCCCAGAGATTTGCCCCATGTCACATAGGTTATTAGGTGGCAGGGCCAGCACTTAACCCCCAGTCTCCTTACACTAAACTCAATATTCTTATCATCATACCTGACTGTTACAATAAATGAAAAGATCATTAAAAGGAAACTACACTTTGGATAATTGAAAAACCAATAATGGTTTCAGAACAGAGCCATCTCCAGTCGTCCTGATCTATATCTCACCACTGCACCCAGATGGCTCCAGAGGAGAAAGTGAGGCTGGTGACTTTGCACAGCCCTCCCTCACTTAAATCCAATTCACTTGCAAGTCACCTCCCTGATGTCACGGTCCTCTTTGAGAATGAAGGACAAACAACATGGACAACAGTGGTCTAAGAGATAACGGTGTCTTCTTGGCAGAAAACTGGGAGATGGGGGGTTCTAAGAGCAAAAGTTATTGACAGGCATGTCAATATATTAACTATCAACTCTACTCGTTGTTTTTTGATTATCTTCTTTGTTATAAGGTGGGTTCAATTTCTAGGCAAAGTATGGGGGAGATATAGCCAAAAATAACTGTGTTATAGGAACAAAAGATATCAATAAAATATGCTTTTTTTTAAGTGGGAGGGGATATATCGGCTGTGAGACAGTCTCTGATGAAGCAAAAATGAGCGTCTCTCAGGAAGCAATGTAAAAGTGCATGGAGGGGCAGCTAGGGGGTGCAGTGAGTAGAGCACCAGCTCTGGAGTCAGGAGGACCTGAGTTCAAATCCGGTCTCAGATACTTGCCACATTTACTAGCTGTGTGACCTTGGGCAAGTCAATTAACCCCAATTGCCCTGCCAAAAAAACAAAACAAAAAAAAAACAACCCCCCAAAAAAAGAAAGGTGCATGGAACATGAAGGCGGGTAACAATATAGTAGTCATGGTAGTAATACTAATAGCTAATATTTCTACAGTGCCTACTATGTGCCAAGCAAGATGTTAAGTACTTTACACGTATTATCTCATTTGGTCTTCACAATCCTGGGAGGTAGGTGCTATTACACCCATTTTGCTCTTGAGGAAACTGATGTCAAGAGACTCATCCAGGGTTACACAGCTAGTAAGGGCCTGAGGCCAGATCGGAACTCAGATCTTCCTGACTCCAGGCCCAGAGCTCTGTGTGTGGTGTCGCTACCTATCTCACAGGATGTTACAAAACAAAAAATGGAGTTATGAGAGATTAGAATGTAATAGAGAATAACGCAGACACAGAATAAAGGATGTCATTGAAGAAATGCAAGAGCAAAAAGGAAGACGGGAAGGCCACCTTTAAAGAGGGAATTCTATGGGTATCCTCAAGCTGTGGAGAGAAATTAGGAAGGCCCCCGGCGTACCAGGTAATCAACTTATACACAGAGAACAGCCATGTTGATGAGCTGCAGTTGTCATTGGAGGGAATACCTACCTGGATGAGATCACAAATCACATTGGAACAGGAGTTCTTTCTTGGCCAGGTGTGGCTGGTACAAGATTGCTTCGGAGGTCCTTTCCAAATTCTGTGATTCTCTGATACCCAGATTCTGAGTCATCAGCCAAGAAAAACAGGATTCTACTGCTATCTTCATTCAGGTCCTTCCAATTTAAATTCGTAGTCACGGCAAGATTCCTTCCATTCTTTGATAAGGTAGCCCCTCTCAAAGAATAACTGTCCCATGAAACTTTACTTCCATTTATAGTAATAGTTTCCTTTCAGGTATGGGGTTGGACAAGCTGCTGCTGAGGTTCCTTCCAACTCAGAGAGGCTGTGATTTTGATCTAGAAGAGAGAAGTCAAAATGGCTGGGTTTTAGACTTGAACCAAGTCTCATAGACTTAGATCTGGAAGAGATCTTAAAGGCTATTGAGTTCAAACTCCTCATTTTACAGATGTGAGAGAGAGAGAGAGAGAGAGAGAGAGAGAGAGAGAGAGAGAGAGAGAATGAATCAAGTAACTTGCCTAGGGTCACACAGTTAGTAAAAGGCAGAAGTGGGATAAGAACCCAAGTTCCTTGAGCATATTTCTTCAGTTGATCCTCAGATTCTTTCACAGTAGTAATTACATAATACATGTGTTACAGACACACACTCTCTCTCTCTCTCTCGCTCTCGCTCTCTTCATCTGTCTGTCTGTCTCTCTGTGTGTGTGTCTCTCTCTCTCTCCCTCCTTACCCTCCCCCCCACACACATTCTTGTGCTTTTGTTCTGGAACAATTTGCATCCCTTGCCCTGATAAGCCTGTATTTTTCTAGTACAGAAATTACTGGGGACTTGGGTTAATTTTACTAAGAGATTCACATCTGCTAGAGTTTTGGCACTATAGCTCCCAAACAACTTATATCACTCTACAGGGCTCAAACCAAAGGTCCAGGGCTGCTCATCCTCTTGAGACAGCATCACAGTAGGGGATGCCTGATTCTACTTCACCCTAGATTCCTCATGGCATCCAATCATAAAGATTCACTCCCTCTGCCTACAGAATCAGTTGGAGGTATTTTCATTGGTAGTTCTGAAATTCACAAATTGCCCAGGAATATGCCACCCTGTGGAACATTGAAACCCCTCAAAACACTCTCTCTCAGTAATAGCACCATTCATTTGGCCCAACCCTCTCTCCTTTCACAAATTCACACAAAGTAAATGCCAATCCTCAATCCTCTCCCCAAGCAAACCCTGTTCTTCATCTTGTACTAAACATATAAGGGATGATCTCCTTACACACTTACTCTATGTGTAAGTAATTTATAATCAACTAAGCACTACTGGCAGCTGGCAGTCCTTAGCAACCAATTGTTTCCTCTCTAAAATCGACAGATACATGTGATAATTTCCCCAATCAATAGAATCAATGGGATTTTTCTTAAAACCTCCAAAGCTGAGACAATAGCTAAGCACAGTTGTATAACATCCACAAACACTAAATTAACACATTTCAGTTTCTCAGTAAACACACTAGATACATTCATATTATCTTTGTTTTCCCTTCTGGTTTTATTTTTTTTAATCTTCCGTATTATAATGTGTTTTCTCCTGGTAGCCAAATTCTCCCAGCTATGCATTTTATAGAGGGATTTTTTTTTCCAGAATTAAGACAGATATCTTTCTTTTCTATCTTTTTCTGAATGCTTTAAAACTCAGTATCTTTCACAAAGTCCTCTGATGCCTCATTGTGGCATGGAGGTAACCCTGTGTTCTTTCGGCCATGCCAACAGTGCAAAAAATTCTGGCAAGTTCTGCCATACTGGAAAGGCTTTGAGCATGGTCCTGGCAACAGAATACATCTGTTTTCCAAAGATCAGCCTAGATAAGTAGAGACAGGCTCATTACCAGCAGGCTGGTGACTTGGTGATGAATTCTTTGGCCATGGCAACTCATGAAACAAAGAAAAATACAAAATGTCCTCAACTGGCAACATTGGTTTAGAATATAAACTCATTTGTCAACTCTTATAGAAGAAGATTACATATGGTAGGACCTCATAAAACAGTTAAGAGCCATACAGAAAAAAACACACGCTCAGAGAAGGCTTGGCAAGATATATCTAAGTAAAATCACCCAAAGGGCATTTAAGGATGAACTAGGAAGGAGGACAATGAACAGACAAGAAATGGAAAAGATCTGTCAAGATTTCTATAACAAACTCTTTTCTTCATCAATGACAGTGGAGCCACCACATTTGAACTCTCACATCATAGTCTGTAATAGGCTACATGAGGGAGTAGAAAAAGCTCTAAATAAACTAAAGCTGAAAGAACAGCTGGACTAGCCCAGAATATAAATAGCCCTAGTCTTCCACTGGAGGCAACCGAATTTTGAGAGCAGTGAAGGATCAATTCTCAAGGTATCTGAAAGAGAAAATTATAACATAAGCTTGGGAGCAGGTGCTGGGTAGAGAATAAAACCACTGACACAAAAAAGGAAATGAATTATCAGTAACCAGTGGTCTCAATTACTACTTTTCTATTTAAGAGAATTCCCCAAACATTTATGAGAAATATTTGATTGAAGGTTTGAAGATAGAAGAGGCAGTCACTCACATTCTACAGCAACTGTATCTTTACAATCACACAATGGACTACAAGACACAGAGAAAACCAGATTCAACTGTGTTCGCTGTTTGTGGACCAGAAAATAACATTTAATTTAATACAGAAAAACACCACCTTATAGGCTGTGCTCCAACAATTTGTCTCCCATACTTAATGCTTAAATTCTATGTTTCCTTGAAATACATAACAATGAAGATAATTTTGACTGTTGTCTGACTATTAATATTGAGTGAAGAATAAAAACAGGAAAACAAAGGATCACCATAGGTGTGTGGTGCTCTTATGTAATCTATCTTTCATACAGTCCAAATGGAAGAGGGATTCTCTTATGAATGATGGAAACCTCCAGCTCCGCTTATTTACAAATGATTTTTGTGTTGATTCCAACAAACTTTGGAACAGTCAGGAGCATCACAAATGACATCTATAATTACTCAAAAGAATTGGTTAAACTATCAACACAGAATAACAAAACAAAACAAATGGATTAAGGATGACTACCAGTTGAAAGGACTGCACAAATTTAGCCTAGAAAAGCAAAGATTCAGGGGAGATATGAGAGCTGTCCTGGTTTGACAAATCTGTTGCCCTGATGCACAGTGTAGCCACTACCCTGTTGGTACCATTACCATGGCATCCTTTCTCCTGCCCTGCCTTCTTATATTTCCAAAATATGTCTTCCCCTTTTGAATGCTGGAACAACATTTACTCATCTGCAGACTCCTGGAAACTATTCCACAGTCCATGAATGTACAACACTTACCCAAAGTGGTTTCACAGCACCTAAGAATATAATTCCCCTAGGTCTGAAAGTATTTATTGTCCTTCCTACAAAAAGTTGCTGCTTCATATACTTTGAGCTCTGTTTCTGGCAGTGTAGATAGATCTTACCTATTCAGCGGCCCTGTCTTTTCACTTTTCTTTTGTTACCAAGGATACACGTTTGCAAAATGTCTGACTAGATTCAGAGATGCAATAAATTATCTGACCAAAGAAGAGTATAAAATAGTCAGTCAATAAATATTTATTAAGTACTTCATATTGCTAGGTCCTGGAGATACAAAGAAGGAAATAACCACAATCTCCACCTTCAGGGAGCTCCCATTCTCCTGGAAAAGACAACATGCAAATAACTGTACATATAAGACAGATGTGTGTGTGTATGTGTATGTATTACAAATCATTAAAAACAATTTGGTACTAATTTTTAAAAAGATATCAGTGGAATTTACACAGCATCCTATGATGAAAAAAATTAAAATTCCTTACAAATATCTACATAATATTTCATACATATAAAACACTCATAGCAGTACTTCATTAGAATTGGGTCTTGTTCAATGGTCCTTTTAATGGTGCAGCAAAATACATATAAATTTGTATAGATTTTTCCTCCATAAAACATCTCGAAAAAAATAACTGGAAGATTTGTAGTGAAACTAGGCCCACTAAAGCATCACTCTTTGAGAAAGGAATTTTACATGAATGTTCCCATGAGATTCAGCAAGTGGAAGAGAGAGATTGATATGAAGCCTAAGTACGATCATAAATTCACATTATAGAACAGTTAAGGCAGTTGTGCAATTAATGAGAACAAAGATTTCCCAGGTCAGTTAAGGGAGAGGGGAGAGGGAGCTGAGCACCAATGTAATAATTATGTCTGATCCTGGATAAATATTCCCTTAGCACTCACTGATTTAGTCCCACACACACTTAGGAAAGTTCATATTTGCTGAGCCTTGGAGGTAAGGATAATTTTCTATTCAATATGCCAGCCACCTAAAAACTTTTTTTTCCCTTTAAAACCACTTTGGAGCAATCCTAGAATTTAGTAGTTCTATATGATGCATGTTTAAAGAACGTTTTCTTTCTATGTTTAAAGAAAAAAATCATCATTTCTTTTGTCTTACTACTGCCCACTGGCAGGATGAATACTGCTATAATGAAGCCTTGGCAAGGATGAAATAGGGATGACGTAAATTGATATTAAGATCATTCCCTTCCTAAAAGTGACCATCAAATGGAGCCCCCTTCCCAAACCACATGGACTGACTGGGATATACATTCAAGAAAACCAGGAGAAACATAGAAAGGAGCCTTAACGGTCTCTTATAAAGGAAACATAGCCTTGGTTACAGCCTGCATGATTTGCTTCAAGCAATTTTGAAAGCTTGTAGTCATCATGACTAACTGCATTTCTCCTTTTATGGGTCATTGCCCTCCTCTCTGCTACAGAGGTGCCCTTTATATTGGAGTTTTAAGGTCAGGGCTCTGAACCACCATTAGAAGTGAATATCATTTGCAGATGAGAATTCCAAATTGTGCCTTGTTTCTAATATATCAGAATAGGGGTTGGAGAGCAAAGAAGAAGATGGATCTCAAAAACTCATCCATGGATGCCCATCAATTGTGGAATGACTGAACAAGCTGTGGAACGGTTGTAATAGAATATTATAGTATTATAATAAGAAATGATAAGCAGGTGGATTTCAGAAAAACCTTGAAAGACTTATATGAATTGATGCAAAGTGAAGTGAGTAGAACCAGGAGAATATTTTGCACAGTAACAGTAATACTTACAATGATCAACTGTGAATGACTTAGCTATTTTTAGCAATATGATGATCCAAAGCAATTCCAAAGACTCCTGATGAAAAATGCTATCCACCTCCAGAGAAAGAACTGATAGAGTCTGAATGCAAATCAAAGCATACTATTTTCTACCTTTTGTATTTTTCTCATTTTTTCCTTTGGTTCTGTGTCTTTTTCACAATATGACTAACATGGCAATATGTTCTGCATGACTGAACATCAAACTGCTTAGTGTCTCAGGGAGGGGAGAGGTGAGGGAGGGAGAGAGAAAATTTGGAACTTGAAAATTTTTAAATGAATGCTCAAATTGTCTTTATATATAACTTGGGAAAACTATTATTCAAAACAAACTCATCTTGGGAAGGTGCCAACATCATTAGCAGGAGAAACAGAGCCATAACTAATAATTTGGGTACTCAGGGCAAGTAATACGAAATCTTCCCTAAAATCAACTATATAATTCTTTTGATAATAACACAAAAAGTAACTAAGACAAATTCAATTGAGGGCGGGGAGAAAGAGACCCCCAGGATATAGTGAAACTGCTGGGGAGGCCACTGACAGTGACGGGGTAGGGTAGAGACCAGGGCCAGGAGGAGCTTCATTTGAGGTAAAGCTGCTGTAAGGGAGGAATAGAACCATATGGTAGCTTTCTCTTTTAATTATTTATTCCTATTATTTAGAATTTAAACTCCGTTGTTTCTATGACATTGGAGACGTATACTGCTAGCCAAACATAAGTGTAAAAATATTAAAACTGCAAAATCTTTTCAAATTACTTTCAACTTCGGAGTTCTCAAAATTTTAGTTTCCTGGACAAAGCCCCAGTTGGATCACTCCAGTTTCTGCGGCATCATTTCGTTTCTCATGAATAAACACCAAGCCCTGCAGCTCTGCTCCAGGAACATTTTGCCTGAATAAAAAAGTGTCCTTTTGCTCACTTATTTCACTAAATCTCCAACAACCACAAACACATTTTTGGCAAACGAACCTGGCATGGTTTGGGGGTCAACGAGACAAGTCTAAACCTCTATAGTTCTGACAAGAGCAAGGATTTCTCTCTTTTTCAAAACTTTAAAAAAAAGGAAAGAGGAGAGAAGAAAAAGAAAGTCAGAGGAAAGAGGAGGTGCAAAGGGAAAACAGTGGAGGGGGAGGGGGAAGGGGGAGGAGAGAGAGAGACAGAGACAGACAGACAGAGACAGAGACAGAGAGAGAGAGAGAGAGAGAGAGAGAGAGAGAGAGAGAGAGAGAGAGAGAGAGAGAGAGAGAGAGAGAGAGAGAGAACAGTTGTGTAACTTCCTTGAGTGGGATAATTAACTTTCTTCTAAAGAAAGGCAAAATTAAAGGGGTCACCGTTTTTTCCAGCTGTGTTTTCTATGATGCAATCCAAAAGGGCACCCTTCCCCAGGCCCAGCAGCAGGAGAAAAAGACAAGAACATGTTCCCTGCATCCACAGCAGGAATAAGGGGCCTGGATCACTTAAATCATTGTAAACTCTTACTGATTTCCACTCCAACCATGGCTTTCCCGCCCCTTTCCTAAAAAGCCCGAGTCAGCAGAAACAACTCTAAGGAAATAAGTCCATTTCCCACTTGAATTCTTTGTAAGTTGCAAAGACAGCCTTCAGGTAAGAGGTCATCTGTTGGAACAGTCCAGGTCAGCTCCCTTCCTGAACTTGGGGCCAGATTAGCAGGAGGAGGAGTTGCATTCCCTGCACGGTTCTTTCCATCCTATGTTAAGCCAAGCTGTGTGCCGCAGAAGGCCAAGGCTGTAGTGGAAATGTCCCAACAGCTGTGCTCTCTGTACTTGGGGCTTGGCTTCCTCTAGGAAAACTCAAAAGGGAAAAAAAAAGTTCCTGTCATCTCTGGGCAAACCATCATCCTCCCACTGTTGCTTTCCAGACACCCAAGGGGGAGTCAAGCATCAACAAGTACCATTGTGCACAGCAGCTGTCCAACAACAGGCCGACTTCTGCCCTTCCGCCCTCCTCTCCTGGGGCTATGCTTCCAACCTTGGCTGACAGAGTGGCAGCCTAGGGCACTATGGAGAGCAAGGGATCACCTGCAGATTGTGAGGGGACAAGCCTGCTTGCCTTCAGAGGCCCGAGGCTCTGTTTTTTATTCTTTTCTTTTAGACTTGAAAGGTTGCTGCATGGACAACTTCCGAGGCAAAGCTCTGATAGTGTCTGGCACATAGTAGGTGCTTTAGTAAAAGCCTGTTGAATTTACTTCAAAGGATAGAAAGATAGAGTCCACAATGAGGCCACTTTACTATGGAGGAGTATTTTTAAAATAAGTATAGGTTTCTTCAGGGCAGCTAGGTGACACAGTAGATGTAGTGTCAGCCCTGGAGTTAGGAGGACCTGAGTTCGAATCCAATCTCTGACACTTTCTTGCTGTGTGACCCTGGGGAAGTCACTTCACCCTGTCTGCCTCAGTTTCCTCATCTGTAAAATGAGAAGGAAATGACAAACCACTCCAGTGATCTTTGTCAAAACAAAACAAAACATGCAGAGTCACAAATGACTAAAAAGCAACTGAACAAAAAAGAATACAGTGGTCCCCTTCCTGCCAAACACTAGGTTCTCCACAAGTGACCTTGTTCTTGTGCCTTCCAGGACCTTCCTCCTGATTCCCACAATTCTCATTCTCTCTCTCTCTCCCTCCCCACCCACCCCCCTCCATTCTACCTACAAACATTCATAGACATCCACCAGCGGCTGAGCCTAACCTGTGCTCTAGTGCAACCCTGGGGGAGGAAGAGACTGCCAGCAGCCAGACCACCCCTCCTCCACACATCATGCACAAGCTTCAGTGCAACCCCAGTGCACAGAAAGACTTCACCTGGCCTTGGCACACACCAGCCAGCTCCAGCTCAGCACCAGGTAATCTACAGTAACATATAGCTTCTAGCTGCCAGAACCAGAGGCCACAGTACACAAAGCCAATAATCATGCCCCTAGCTCCCAGCACAAGAAGTGTGGGACAGAGTTCCCTGTGCCCCAGAAGCAGAGATCCACTTTTAAAGTCAGGAAAAAGGCAATCACAATGAGCAAGAAGCAAATTAGAAAAGCAAGGATCTTACTATGGGGACAGGGAAGATCAAAATATGAATTCAGAAGAAGACAGCATTGATACTACACCCACATCTGAAACCTCAAAAGGAAATATGAACTAGTCTCAAGGCCAAAAGACATTCCTGGAAGAGCTCAAGAAGGATTTTAAAAGCCAAATTAAAGAGGTAGAAGAAAAATTGACCAATTCTTTTAAAAATACAAGTGACAAAATGGAAAAAATCACTGAAGAGAACAACTCCTGAAAAGCTAATATTGGCCAAATGGATAAGGAGGTACAAAAGCTAACTGAAGAAAACAATTTGTTAAAAATTAGAATTGGGCAAGTAGAAGCTAATGACTTTATGAGGCATCAAGAATCAGTCAAATGAAATCTAAAGAATGAAAATTGGAAGAAAATGTAAAATATCTCATTGGAAAAACAACTGACCTGGAATATAGATCTAGAAGAAATAATCTAAGAATTATTGGTCTACTGGAAAGCCATGAGGAAAAAAAAAGAACCTGGACAGTATCTTTCAAGAAAACAGCAAGGAAAACTGTCCCAAGGCCCTAGTACCAGAGGGCAAAATAGTCATTGAAAGGATCACCTCCTGAAAGAGATCCCAAATTCAAAATGCCAACGAATATTGTAGCCAGAATTATCAGGTCAAGGGGAAAATACTGCAAGCAGCCAGAAAGAAACAATTCACATATCGCAGAACTAATTTCAGGATCACACAGGACCTTGCAGCTTCTAGATTAAAAGATTGGAGGGATTGGAATACGATATTCCATAAGGCAAAGAAGCTTGGACTACAACCAAGGATCAACTACCCAGCAAAATGGCACATAATCTTTCAGGCAAGGAGATGATCATTCAATGAAATCCAGACCTTCCTGATGAAAAGGCCAGTGCTCAATGGAAAATTTGGTCTTCAAATATAAGACTCGAGAGAGGCATAAAAAGGTAAACAGGAAAAGAAAAAAAGAAAAAAAAAACCTTGTTATTCAATAAGAGCAAAGTGCTTACATCCCTACATGGGAGAATGATATTTGTAAATCTTGAGACTTCTATCTTTATTATGACATTTAAAAGGGATACAGATAGATAGAGGGTGTGAGTATAAATTAACTGATGTGATGATAAAAAACATGAGTGGTGCAAAGGGATTGTAATGGGAGAAGAGGAAATGAGGAGGCAGAAAAGAGTAAATTACATCACATGAAGAGGTACAAAAACATTATAGTAGAGGGAAAGAAGGGAGGAAGTAAGCATTGTTTGAACTTTACTCTCATTGGATTTGGTTCAAGGAGGAAATTACGTGCTCTGTTAAGTATAGAAATCTAACTTGCCCTACAGGCAGTAGGAGGGAAAAGGGAAAAGACAAGGGAGGGGGTGGTTAGAAGGGAGGCAAGCGAAGTAAGGGAAAAGTGAAGAAAAGGGATGGGGGCTGATAGAAGGGAGGGAAGATTGAGGGAGGCAGTGGTCAAAAGCAAAACTCTTTGAAGAGGGTAAGGGAGAAGGGAGAAATAGAAGCATAAATGGAGGGGGGAAAAGATGGAGAGAAAGACACAGAGAGTAATAATAACTGTGAATGTGAATGGGATGAACTCTCCCATAAAATGGAAGCAGATAGCAGAATGGATTAAAAACTATAATCCTACAACATGCTGTTTACAATAAACACATTGGAAACCAGGGGACACACATGGTAAAGGTAAAAGGCTGGAGCAGAATATATTATGCTTCAGCCGAAGTTAAAAAACAAAAGCAGGAGTAGCAATACTAATATCAGACAAAGAAAAAGCAAAAATATATCTAATCAAAACAGACAAGGAAGGAGGCTACATACTGCTAAAAGGCACATAGACAATGAAGGAATATCATTACTAAACATATATGCACCAAGTGGTAGAGTATCCAAATTCTTAGGGGAGAAGTTAAGGGAGTTATAGAAAGAAATAGACAGCAAAACTATACTAGTGGGATACCTTAACCTTCCCCTTTCTGAACTTGATAAATCCAACCTCAAAATAAACAAGAAAGAAGTTAAGGAGGTGAACAGAATTTTAGAAAAGTTAGATATGGTAGACCACTGGAGAAAACTGAATGGGGATAGAAAGGAATATACTTTTTTCTCAGCAGTACATGGTACATACACAAAAATTGACCAAGTACTGGGTCATAAAAACCTCACAATCCAGTATAGTAAGGCAGAAATATTAATGCATCCTTTCCTGATCATGACGCGATGAAAATTATATGTAATAAAGGGCCATGGAAAGATAGACTAAAAATCAATTGGAAACTAAATAATCTAATCCTAAAGAATGAGTGGGTCAAACAACAAATCCCAGAAATAATCAATAACTTCATTCAAGAGAATGACAGTAATGAGACTACATATCAAAACTTATGGGATACAGCCAAAGTGGTTCTTAGGGGGAAGTTTTGTATCTCTGAATGCTTGCATGAATAAAATAGAGAAAGAGGAGATCAATGAATTGGGCATGCAGCTGAAAAAGGTAGAAAAACAACAAATTAAAAATCCACAATTAAATACCAAATTAGAAATACTGATGATGAACCAGAGGACTTCAGAAAAAACCTGGAAAGCCTTATATGAACTGATGCTGAGTGAAGTGAACAGAACCAGGAGAACTTTGTACACAGTAACAGCCACATTGTGTGAGGACTGATTTTGACAGACTTAGCCCATCTCAGCACACAAGGACCTAAAACAATTCCACAGGACTCATGATGGAAAATGCCATCCACATCCAGAGAAAGAACTACAGAGTCAGAATGCAGAGCAAAGCAGACTATTTTCTTTTTTGTTTTGTTTTTCTTTCTTTCTCATGGTTTCTCCCATTCATTATAATTCTTCTATGTAATATGACTAATGTGAAAATGTGTTTAATAGGAATGCATGTGTGGAGCCCATATCAGATTACATGCCATCTTGGGGAGGGAGGGGGAGAAAATTTAAAACTTATAGAAGTGAATGTTGGAAACTAAAAATTAATTAATTAATTAATTAATTTGGGGGGTGAAGAAGACTTTGTTGAAAGTGAAACAATGTCTTTTTCATAAAGTTGCATAATAAAAACTTTTTGTCCTGTTAAAAAAGAGACTCTGTACCTTGACCCCAACATTGTGATGTCATTAGTCCTCTTTGAGTACAAAGAACAAGCAACAACAACTGAGTCAGCTACTTGTTGCTCTGACAACAACAAGAGAGAGGTCTGCTATCTCTCAGAGTCATGTATCCAGGATGTGGTAGATAATTTCCCAAGTGATCAAACTTTCCCTGACTTTTAGAGGTTCACAAAACATGTAATACTCCCACAATAAACTTGGATAGCATCACTAGACATTTTAAAAAAAGAAGTTTATCCTTTTTCAGCACACTCTTACTCAATCTTCTGCATTCTTTTCCACCTTCTCTTCTCTAACCCTGCACTCTTTACTGGCTCTCCTCCCATCATCTCATTGCTCTTTCTTAGTACCCCTGACTGGTTCCTCTTCCTCCCTAAGTCTAGGCATTCCTCAAGGCTCTGTCCTCATCCCCTTCTCTCAACATCCTTATTTCATTCATTGCCATGGCTTTCCATGGACTTCCAAAATCCAAAATCCATTTCCATGGATTTCCAAATCTCTCATTTCCAACCTCCTCCCCTGAGCTCCACTCCTTTATTTTCAATTGCTCGGTACACATTTCCAACTCTGAGGTTTTCTTTGCTGCACTTCCAACTCGACATGTACAAAATTGAATTCATTCCAAATTTGTTGACTCGTTACTACTTATCCTTTTCCCCAAAACTCTATATTTCTGTTATTGGCAGTCACCCAAGCTGAACATTTCAGAATCACTTCATAATCTTCACTCACCATCATACTCAACATCCAGATACTAAGTCTTGCTGAATCTAATTTCACAGTGTCCGTTCCATCCACCTTCCCCCTACCTGCTTCAATTCCCAAAGTCACCATCAAAATTCTCCTTACCTATGGTTTAGACATTTGTAATAGCCTAACTGGTTCCCTTACCTCCAATAGCTCGATCAATAAACATTTAGAGATTCAAAGACAAAAACTAGAATAGTCCTTGTCTTCAAGGAGTTACATTGGTTCTACAGGGGGAGACAACATGTACACATAGACATTTACTAAAGACAAGTACATGAGATATAGAAGGATAATTTTGGCAGGAAGGCTCTAGCAGCTGGGATACTTTGAGTCTCTCTCCTTTCACATAAATCCTTCCTGCTGCCAAAGTCCTCTGATGACATCACAGAAATTGTCAGTGGCTCCTACTATATACCTAGTTAACTATAAACTCCTTATACTACTTACTATGTCCTCCTTCATCTGGCTCTAACCAACCTTTCCAGTCTCATCTTAATTCATACCATTCCCCCTTAGGTTCCAGATGAATGGACTCCTGAGGATCCCCATCTTAATCCATGTATGCACACTGTGATTAATGCCTGAGAATGGCTCCTTCTACATGTCTAACTTTAGGAATCATTCCCTCCCCTTAAAATCCAGCTTTGATATCACCTAAGGTCATCCCTGATCATCTAGACCAGATTATCCTTAATTTGGGATCCACAGAAACCCTATCTGTGGATAGATTTCAGGGGCTCTACCAACTTGGATGAGAAAAAATCTTTATTTTCACTATTCCCTAACTGAAATTTAGCATTTTCTTCCATTATAAATGTAGGAGACAGACATTATTCTAAGGGGTTTATGGCCTTCACTAGATTGCCAAAGGGTTCCATGACAAAAATGTAAGGAATCCCTGGCCTAGACTTAAGGAAATCCATTCCCTTTCTGCCCTCTCTAATTTCTGTATTTGGCTTTTCCTCAGTTCTTTTCTCATTATAACTCATCTTTATTTGTATAGCTATCTCTTTTTTCCATTAAATTATAAGCTTTGAATTCCCAGAACTGAACACAGGACTTTGCATGCAATAGACACTATGTATGTGTTTAATTGAGTTGGAAATATGATCATATGGGTAAGATATTTTGTGCTATCTGAACATGAGCTATCATTATGATATTGATTGACTATTCCTCTTTCATAGAATATCCCCAGGTGGTTCTTCCTGGGGAGGGGGGTCTTCCAGGCCTCCCTATAGCTAATGAAGAGCACTCTCCAGATCCCTGGATTTTTAACAGTTAATAAGTTGTCACTTATCCAGATGTTAGTTACTTGAAGGCTTCCAGGAAGGAAGGCACCTACTACTTCCTGAAGCAGCCTATCCCACTTTAAGATGACTCTGTTAGGCAGATTTTCCCAACATCAAGGAGAATTTGTATTTTGCTTTTTTCCCCCCAACTTTCACCCCTTGCTTCTAGTTATGCCCCCGGGGGCCAAGCAAAGCATATCTAAAACTTCTTTCATCTGACAGCCCTTCGAATACTTGAAGAGAGCCCATATATCACTCCCCACCTCCCCCATCAGTCTTCTTATCAAGCTAAACATCCCTTTGATTTAAATTAATTCACCAATCTTCACATGGCATGAAGTCAATGACCTTCATCATCCTGGCTTCCCTCCTCTAGATGTTTTCCAGCCTATCAGCCTCCTTCCTAAAACACGATATTCAGAGCTGAACATTGTTCTCCAGGTGTGGTCTAACCAAAGGAAAGGACAGCAAGTATATCACCAACCTGGCCTTGGACCCACAAAATATTAATAGCTCCTCAGGCTCCAACAGTGGGAATAGTAGAATTTTCACCAAAGAGAGTGAGCTCATAATAAATGTTTGTTGACCACTAACTGACCTCTAGTCCCAGAACCATTCTCCTTCAGTCCCACTGCAAACTCTGGGTCTGAAAAATGTGGTCAGGGATAATTGTCTGCTTAAAAAGTGGGGAGGCTGATAGGTAGAGAAACCTACCTACAAGGCCAATTTACTGCACTGATAGGGGGGTAGGGATGCTAATATTTCCATACAAGAAAACTGAAAGTCTTCATCTGCCAAATAAAATAGTTTCCTTGGAGCTAAATAAACATTGTGCTGTGGACTGACCTGAAGAATCGACCAGCTGCTTCTATTTAAGGCTTCCCCTCTGTCTCCCTCTGGCCACTTGATCAGATCAGGAAGAGCCAAACTGCTTCATTTGTAAGGTTCCCCCCCTTTCTCATAAGGAGGCAGAGAACATGGAGAAGGAGATGGGCAGCAGCTGCTGCTTCAATTTCAGTTGGCTTGTCACAAGGCTAGAGTAATTAGGACTATTAAGAACCTTAGAGATGGCCCAGGCTAATTCTTTCATTTTAAGAAGAAGGAAAGTGAGCCTGGAAAAGTGTTGGTGGTTTGCTTGGCCAACGTAAAATGATGATGGTGATGGTGGGGGTGGGAGTGGGGGATGGGCGTGGTGATGATGATGGTGGTGAGGAGGATAACAATAATAATAAGCATATATAGGGAGCTTTCAAGTTTGCAAAGCACTTAAAATATATTCATCTAAGCTTCCCAGTAATCCTTGTGAAGTAGATAGGATGAGCGTTGTTATCTCCATTTTACAGACAGGCAAACTGAGGTTCAGATGAAATGATTTGTCTAGGGATCACTTAGATCGTAAGGGTCAGAGCCAAGACTGGAACCCTGAGATTACTGAACGCAAGTCCAGGAACCCATCGACTCTACCCCATTGTCTATGTATCTATGTGACATAGATTATAAGTAGTGGAGATGAGTGAGGGTACTTCATTGTTCAGCTGGATGCAAAAGCCTGAGGGTCTCTTGAAACTGATCCCCCACCTCCATATGCAATCCGTTGCCCAATTCCGCCTACTTTCCCAATCTCTCTTGCATATGCTCCCTTCTCTCTGATGTGACCACCTCAAGTCTGCAGTATTAGTTGCTTCCTGGTGGGACTCGCAGCTTGAAGCCTCTCTTTACTCCAGTCCATCATTCACTCAGCTGTCAGTGATCTTCCTATAGCACAGGTTTGACCATGTCATCCCTTCCCCTCCTCAATAAACTCCAGTGGCTCCCTATCACCTCCAAGTGATATAATACATAAAATCCCTTGTTTGGCTTTTAAAGCCCTTCACAACATGATCTCTTTCAACCTTTCCAGTCTTCTTACACCTTACCCCTCCCCCCCATGCATGGATCTCCATGTACTCTATAATCTATAACAGCGACCACCACCATTACCACTGTCCATTCCTTACATACTGCAGTCCTCTCTATTCTGAGCATTTTCACTGGCTATCTCCCATGCCTGTTAGGGTCCCCCTCCTCATATTTGCCTTCCACCTTCCTTGGCTTCCTTCAAGTCTCAGTTAAAATCCCACTTCAACAACAAGCCTTTCCCAGGCCTCCCTAATCTTCGTGCCTTCCCTCTGAAATTATCTCCAGCTGACCCTGTATATATTCAGTTGGTACATAGCTATCCTCCATTACCTCTGTTAGATTATGAGCTCCTTGAGAGCTGGGGCTGTTTTTCCACCTTTCTTAGTATCATCAGCATGTCACACAGTGCCTGGCACACAGAAGGTGCTTAATAAATGCTCACTGACTGATTTTCTTGGCCATGGTGATCTGCTTTCAGCAAAATTTTAGAGGTCAAAGTAAACAGAATGCCAGAGTCAGGGAGACCTAAGTTTCAATCCTCCCCGAGACCTTTACTAGTTGGATGTACGACCCTAGGCAAGTCACTTGACCTTTCTTAGACTGTTTCCTCATCTGTAAGATGGAGACAATAACAGCACCTACCTCGCAGGACTGTTGTGAGGATCAAATCAGATAACAAATCTATTATCTATGATGTAATCATTTCTTGAAAATGTATTTTATTTCTAATTTATGGAATAAAACAAGCATTTCTATAATAGAATAAAAAAAGATAATTGCACTTGAAACTGCAAATCTATTATGTACAACTTCCTTTTAAATATATCATAAAGTTTTCACGTAAACTTCTTTTTCCTTTTCCCTTTTCTTTTCTTCCCTCCCCCATGTTATCATTTGTAAAGTGCTTGGCAAACTTTAAACTGATAAACACTAGCTCTTAGTTATTACTAATTACAAGTTATTACTAACCGCTTCCAAATTGAAGAGATTTGCATTTCAACATCTGATTCTAGATAACCCCTCCCTCTACTTCCACCCCACTCCACCCCCAAAATTTGTCCATCAGTATTAAACTTCCAGTGGTGCAATTTCCGCCATCATAGTAGGGGAGGCATTCAATTCAGCGAGGCAAACATTTATTAAGCATTTACTATATGCAGCCATTGTGATAGGTGCTAGGGATACAAAAATACTGAAAAGACGAAACAATCTCAATTTCTGTTCTACTGAGGGCCCACAGCCCATAGACAGCTAAGTATACTATAAGGACAATTGAGGGAGGATAGAGCAGCAGTAACTGGGGGAATCAGGGCAGACATCACAGATGCCACATCTCAGTTGAGCCTTGAAGGATGATGGAGTCTACGTGCTGGACAGGAGAGAATGTATTACAAACTGTTAAGTAGAAGATCTGTATATACTTTATACATGGTGGTGAAGATGGAGCATCCAGTCTGAAGAAAGGCTGGAAGGTTGAGTTTCTGAAGGGGAATGGTATAAAATAATCCTGGGTGGGCAGACGGAAACCAGATTGAGGTACAGGTCTGAAAATGCCCCTCCCTTGCTCAGGGATCTCTAATGACTGCCTAATTCCTCTAGGGTAAAATATAAACTCCTCTGATTGGGATTTCAAACCCTTCATAATCCATCTTTTTGTACTTTTCTAGGTTAATTACATATTCCTCCCCTCTACTCACTCTACCACCTAGCCAAACTGGCCCACCCCCATCTCTAGCTTCCAAACCTTTGACCAAGCTGTGCCCCATGGTTGGCAGACTCTCTCTCCTCATTTCTCTCTCTTAGAATCTCTATACCCCTACATGATCCAGCACATGTGCCACCTCTTGTGCACTGGTCTTTCCTAGCCTTCCCTCTTGTTAATACTCTCTACACCTACCCACCTGAATTATTTTTATCTCTTTCATATTTCTTTGTATATATGTTGCCCCCCCACCCAGGAAAATGTGAGTTCCTTGAGGGCAGGGAGTAATATTTTGTTTTGTTTTTTGTCTGTATCCTCCACATCTGGTACGCAGTAGTTTAATAAATGCTTTGGAGACAGCATTTTTTCTGTTGAAATAATGGTCATACCACTTAGTGTCTCTGAAATCAATCTTCCAAAATTCATTTAACCTCCCTGGGACTCGGTTTCCCCCTCTGTAAAATGAGAGGGTTGGACTAGATGACCTCTGAAGTCCAGTCCCTTCTAGCTCTAAGTCTGGGACTTTACAATCTTATGAATTGAAGTGAATGCAATGGTGCCCCATCCAAGGGGTTTGTATTGTATCCAGTTAGTTACATCACCTTAACCTAGTACCTTCCTTTCAAGTCTATATCCCATAGTCCTAAAGTTGGACATGTAGCTTCTGAAAGTTTGTCCAAAGATGTTTAAATACTGTATTTTCCTACATATAAACACTTTCAAAATATAAACCAACAAGTTGAGATGTCATTTTTTAAAAGCAAGCATTGAGAATGTTTTGGAGATGAGAGAAATCCTGGTTTATCCTCAGGCCAAAGCAGTAGATAGATTCTGGTGCCCTGCCTAGCTAGGAGAAATGCATCAAGGGTTTCCTGTCCAACAAATTACAATATGACTCTTGGAATAGTCTCTTCTTCAGAATCAGAGGATGTTGATTAGGCCTGGTGTTGAAAATCCCAAACATTCCAGTTGGCAGAACACTGGACTACTGTGAGTTCAGCCATGGCTCTGACTGTTCTTATTGAAATGTGTTTGGGTGGGGAGAGAGGGGGCAGGGAAAAGAGAAAGAAGAAAGAGGGGAAGAGAGAGACAAGAGGGAAGAGACTGGGGAAAAAGAGAAAAGGGAGAAACAGAGACACAGAGAGAGAAAGAGAGCCAGCCAGGTGCTAGCCACTACCTCAGGATGTCTTTCTCTTCCAGGTCCAACAGTTAGAGTTCTGGAGTGTATCCAGCTCAAAGCTCCAGATTTTACATTTGATTATAAAGCCAGAGGCAAGGGATTTCTTCAAGGACAATTCTCTTACTCTGGAATTCCCTTCTCTTGCAGATCCAAGAGAATTTTCAGTCAGGAGATACAAGGCACTAGGCTACTGACGGGCACACAGTTTTCTTGGCATCCTTATTTGTACAAAGAGTAGTTTGAAGGGATGAGTTTGAGAGGACAGCACCAGGGCCCTTCTGGATAGGTGGGCCCTTCTGGATAGGTGGACCCTTCTGTCTCACTAAATGAATAAGTAATGCCACTTCAGTATGGAGGGGCCCTTGATGCAGTCAATTTATATTCATGGATGACTCCCCCCACCACTTCCTTACAAAGGCAAATGGGCTTTTTGGAACCTACATGAAGTCGGCCTAAAGAGGTAAACATTTGGGTGGTCTGTTGATGTTCACAGAGCACATTTGAAATTAACTAAATTGCTTTCTATGAGAAACAGACTTTAATGCCCGTTCAAAGAGCTAGGGGCTTGGAAGAGAATTGGGTAAGTAGCATGAATATTTCTTTGTGTATACTGTGACTTGAGTTGTTGTTTTAATGGTAGCATCTGCTAATGAAGGAAAGAAATGGGGTGACTAGAACCAGAGACTGAAGGCCATGCAATATCCCCACCTACCCACCCACCTAGGGGATTTCAGCCAGCAGGACAGAGCTGACATATTTACCATCTGCTTTGGCCTTAGACTTTCATAATGAAAACCAATCTTTCTCTCTCCCTCTCTCTCTCTCTCCCTCTCTCCCTCTCTCTCTCTCTCTCTCTCTCCCTCGCTCTCTGTCCCCCTCCCTCCCTTTATCTCTTCCTCCCTCTCTTCCTCTCTCACTCCTTCTTCCCCTCTTTGTCTCTGTCTCTGTCTCTCTTTCTCTCCCTCCTCCCTTCCCTCCCTTCTTCCCTCTCTTCCACTCTTTCCCTCCCTCCACTCCTCTCTCTCACCCTCTCTCCTTCTCATTTTCCCTATTTCTCTCCCTTACCCTCTCCCTCCCCTCCCCCCCATCCCAAAAAATAGGTTAATTATCCCACTTGGGAAAGCAGTGAAGGTTCCCAGAGATTTACCCACATAGTGGAAGGGCTGAGACATGTGTAGGGGTGAGGGCCCTCCAAAGTTCAGAGAACTCTGGAAGTGCTTACCAGTCTTTAGTAGGGTGGCAACAACAAAAGGTAGCCCCTAGGTAGAAAGAATAATTAGTTGATATAGGAAATCCTCAGTTAGTGAGCCTCCTTTTCCCCCTCAGCCTCCAGCCAAGGTGAGCTACTCTCTGGCTAGCCCTTCCTGTGACCCTTTCACACACACACACACACACACACACACACGCACGCACGCACGCACGCACGCACACACTCTCTGTAAGTGACTTGCCCAGGGTCATACAGCCAGTACGTGTCTGAGACTAGATTAGAATTCTGTTCATCCTGACTCCAGGCCCCATTCTCTATCCACTGTACTATTTAGAGACACACACACACCCCTCCCCTACCTCTAGTATCAAAAATGACTACTCCACTGCCTGGCCAAGTCAGTCGACAGACATTTATGAAGCACTTAGTATGTGCCTGGGCACCTTGCTAAGCCCTGAGGATACCAGGGAAGGCAGCTAAGACCTGCCTTCAAAGAATTTACATTCTAATTGGGGAACACAAGCAAATAACTAGATGCAGAGAAGATATACACGGGGGAAAGGAAGGTGATCTCAAAGGAACATACTCTGCCACCTGGCTGCCTGGATCCCATCGTGACAATGGCTTTTACTCCTCCCTCATGTACTTTCTTTGCTGTGGGCAGTGTGGAACCATCCTAGTTCATCACCCAGTCTTAGAGGACCTGATGAGGCCCTAAGAAACCATGCCTGTATTCCATGCCTTGCCCCCACTGGAAGCATCGAGGAAGTGGTCCTCTGCTGGATAGCACAGAACTTTCTGGTGCTCATGGACTTCTCTCCAACTCATAGCATCACAGGTCTACACCTGAAAGGGTCCTCAGAGGCCTTTCAATCCAACCCCTTCATTTTACCAACAAGGAAGCTGAGACCCAGAGACATCATACAGGTAGCAAAATGTATTACCAAGCATCTTTTATACAATATATCAATACATCTGTACTTATTAGACATTAATTCCCACATCTACTCAGACGCAGATCATCTCCAGAGTCTCAGAGGTTACACACCCCATCCCCCATCAGTACTATGGTTATAGGGTTAGTCAGTGCCTGTGGCAAGATTTGAATGCAGGTTTTCCTGACTTAAAGTCCCAGTACTTAATCCATTGTCTCATTAGACATTTCCCATCATGTGTGATGGAGGAATCATTCCAAGGAGAGAAGTCTGACATTAATTATAAACAGTGCAGCAATAAGAACCTATAATAAGAATCTAGAGTCAGGTTTGATGCCTCACTGACAGAGAGACCTTGGACAGAACACATCACTTCCCTATCTCTCAGCTTCTTCATGTGTAAAATGAAGGGGGTATTGGCCCTTGAAACTTGACAGCTCCAGCGAGGTGTTTTCCAGTTACAGACCTATGATCATGTGGCCCGATTCAGATCAACTTTCTCCCAGGGGTCTCTGGCCCATTAATTTCTTATTCCCTCTTGCTTTCATTTCCCACATCCCCCCCCCCACCAGACTCTCAGCCCCCTTACGCATACACACTCACATACACGCTCACACACATATACACTCACTCGCACACTCGCACACATACACACTCACGCACACACATACTCATACACATACACGCTCACACACATATACACTCACTCGCACACTCGCACACATGCACACTCACATACACACATACTCATACACATATACGCTCACACACATATACACTCACTCGCACACTCGCACACATACACACTCACGCACACGGTTTTCCCTCTCTTATGTTTTCAGAGACGTCAGCCCTTGCAGAGTCCCGCTATTTCCTAGAGGAACAAGGAGGCAGTCCCTTGAACTGTTTACAGATCCTGTTGCCTGGCTGCAAGAATCATTTCCAGCTTGGAATCCAAGTAGATGGCTACCCGGAGTACACACAGCCAAGCTATGTAATCAGCCTCAGCATGCGCAGCTCTGGGACCAAGGCCGGCTGACGTGTTCTCCTTCTGAGCCCCCGAGAACACGTCACAAGAAAAGTCCTTGGACGTCTTTCCCATCTTCCTCCTCCTTCAAGTACTGCCTGAAATGAAATGCACTTAAGTGCTCTACCAGGATATTAATGGGTGGGAAAGATTACTTTCAGAAGGACAATGGGGTAATAGGTCACTAGGTTTTCTATGAGAGACATCCTAGTGTACAATAAGCATAGTGACCATTTAAATAAAGTTTGTGGAGCCCTTTAATCCACCAGTTTTACACAAGTTATCCCACTTGATCCTCCCAATGACCCCACAGGGGTCATTGCTATGCTATGACCTTTATAGAAAAGGAAACAGGCTTAGAGATCAGATCTGACACCAAATCTTCATAGTTTCGAGCTCAGTGAGTGCTAGGGAGCTGGACGTGGAGTCTGGAAGACATGGCTCTAATTCCCACTTCTGACACAGAATGACTAGTCCCACAGTCTGACAAAGACCGAACAAGTCACTTCCTCCTGAACAAGTCACCTCTTTTCCTCTTCTGTAAAATGATGGCCATCATGATCACGGCTAAAATAAATGCTCCTCTGTGCCAGGCACTGTGCCAAGCGCTTGACAATTATTATCCCATTTGATCATCACAACCCTGTGAGGTTGGTACTATTGTGATCCCCATTTTACAGCTAAAGAAACTGAGGCAGATAGAGGTTAAGTGACTTGTCCAGGGTCACACAGCTAGGAAGTCTCTAAGGCCATAGTTGAACTCCAGTCTTCCTGACTCCAGGCCCAGTGCTCAACTCACTGCACCACCTACGTGCCCTAATATCGGTAGGTTAATAAGTGTGAGGAGGTTTTGTTTGTTTGGTGGGGCAGCAGGATTCTGTAATCTCATTAGCAGAGCAAAATCCTGGTTGTAGTGGGGGAAACTCCCTCTATCAATGGAGCAACTGTTCAGGAACTTACTCTTTTTGGAGCGGGGGAGGCAGGGCAATTGGGGTTAAGTGACTTGCCCAAGGTCACACAGTTAGTGAGTGTGTCAAGTGTCTGAGGTTGGATTTGAACTCAGGTTCTCCTGATTCCTGGGCCAGTGTTCTACTCACTGACCCACCTAGCTGCCCCCAGGAACTTACTCTTAGAGAGTTTCCCTGTACCACTGAGAGTTTAAAGGACTAGTCCAGAGTCGCACAGTCGGTGTGTGTGTCAGAAGTGGGACTCGAACCCAGCTCTTCCCGACTCCAAGGCTGGATCTACATCTGTGTTGTTATTAGCACATCATCATTGTCTTCATCATCATCATCGTTATCATCATTTTGGCTGTTTATTGATGGAACAACCCAAAACATTTTTTGCACCAGAAATACTGACTTTTCAACAAAGAAAATCTGAAATATATTTTCCTTCAAAATCAATGTAAAAGAGGGTTGATTTGATTTGTTTGTTTATTGATTAATTGATTGGTGGGGTAATTTTGGAATAATGATGCTTCCTCAACCAATTTTGAGAATAGCTCCCATTGACTTCTTGAGGCACCTTACATACTCAGATGAAAGGAAGTCATTTTAACTGATGAAAATTTGCTAGTACCAGTGAAGAAATCTTGACTTCTACTTTTTTGAGACAGTATTATATTTCTTCAATGCCAACTCCCATGGATTAAATAACCCCATGTATTCTGCTAAACAGACTCCTCCTACTTCAAGCTTCACCACATCCTGGGAGGTTGAGGGGGGTGAGGGGGAGAGAGATGAACTTTTTCTGATTTGCCTTCCCAAACCTACAGACCTTGGGAGCAAGCAGTGTGGCTGCCCTACAGAAGTTTTGCCTAGGAATCCTACCTCTGAAGGGAGAAGGAGCTGAGCTTGGAATCAATGTCCCAACTCTGGAAGTCTCTAGGATTTTTTAAATCTCCCAATCAGTCTTATTCCCCCAAACAATCTAAAGTCTTTAGTGGGAAGTCAAACAAACTTGACTGTAAATCACCCTAGTGGGGACCAAAAAAGGAAAACTTAAAAAGATATCTTGGGAGCTCTGGAATATTCTCAAAGTCTCTTTGCTTTTTGTTCTTATACCCCTTTCCTCCATGGTACAGCCCAACCTTGATTAATTGCAAGGCTCAGGGAAAGGATTCTGGTTAATTGAATGCTAACTAGAAACCTATCTGTGGTCTGACCTTGGTGGTTGGAAGTAACATAGAACAATCCACTTTCCTGCCTTAGTAAGTATAGTAAGATAGACCTTAACAGTTGGAGCCATTTTGCTTTGTTGCTAGGTGTACTCCCTCCATTACAGAATTATAATCCCTTTCCAGAAGGTCTTCAAGATGTGCTAGATTTAAACAAAATTCATCACCATGATGTTGTCAAAACTGGGCTAATTTCATCCTCTGTTAAAACACTTCCAGATGCTTCCTGGGTTTGTACTGGAAAGCTTTCCAGTTTAGGAAGATCAACGAGGGCAACAGGTCACTTTTCAGGCCATAGTGCTGAGGTTAAAGCAGATCCCAGAGATCATCTAGGCCAACCTCCTCACTTTACAGATGAAGAAACTGAGGCTAAGGAGGTTTAGTAACTTGCTCAAAGTCACACAGATAGCAAGATTTAAACTGAGATCCCCAGCCATCCAAATCCAATATTCTTTCCACTGAGCCTTGGCTCAGCAAAATGTTGTTACCACCATTATGAACTTGCTTTAATAATTATGGATCTTAAATGCTGTGGGTCTTCATTATGATAATAAATTCTCACCTATCTGCTAGTACCTCCTTATTGCCTTAGAAACAGCTGCTTCACTCCCAGTTCTCTCCCATCCTTAGAAAACCCTCATTTGAATCTGCTATCCCCTCAAGTTATCGTCCTATATCTTTTCCTCCCTCTCATATCCAAATGACTAGAAAAAAATTATGTATATGTATCACCTCTTCTCTCACTCACTTTGCAATGTCTCACATCTGGCATTTGACCTCATCACTCAAGAGAACCTACTGTCTCCAAAGACATTGATGGTGGTAGCATAGTAGAGAGAGTACCAAGACTAGAGTCAAGAAGGCCTGAGTTCAAATTCATTGTCAGATACTTTGTATCTTTTCCTCTTGTTAAATCCAAAGGCCTTTCCTCAGTCCTCATTGTTCTGGAACTTTCTTCAGCATTTAACACTGTTAACCACCATCTCTTGCTCATCCTGAATTTTCATGAAACTGTTCTCTCTTGGTTCTCCTACCTGTCTGACCGCTCCTCAGTCTCCCTTATTGGTTAATCATCCATACTCTGTACCATAACTGTGATGTACCACAAGGCTCTGTCCTGGGCCCTCCTTTCTTATTCTCTACCCTCTAATCAGCTGTTCTCATTAGTTCTAAAAGGCTCAATTATCATCTCAGTGCAGATAACTAGCTGTACCCCAGACATCTCCAACTCAACATGTCCAAGAGAGAACTCATCTTTCCCCTTAAGCCCTCCCTTCTGCTGAACTTGCCTGTTTTTGGTGAGGACACCAACATCTTCCCAGCTATCCAGCTTTGCACCC
The DNA here is from genome assembly GCF_011100635.1 of Trichosurus vulpecula. Taxonomy (NCBI): domain Eukaryota; kingdom Metazoa; phylum Chordata; class Mammalia; order Diprotodontia; family Phalangeridae; genus Trichosurus; species Trichosurus vulpecula. The sequence continues at coordinate 177,937,298 of NC_050581.1, forward strand.
TAAGTGTCACCCTCAACCTCTCATTTTCCATCATCCCCCACATCCAGTCAGCTGCCAAGTCTTTTTAAGCATGCCTCCACAACACCTCTTGTTTCTATCCCTTTCTCCCACCAACATGGCCAATTCCCTAATTTATCATCTCTTGTCTAGATGACTACAATAGCCTTTTAACTAGTCTCAACACTCATTCTCTCCCATCTACAATTCATCCTTCACACAGCTGCCAAGACAAAATACCTAACATACCAATCTGACCACATCACCTCACCTGCTCAAGAAACTTCCACAGCTGCCTATTGCCCCCAGGATAAAAAATGCAAAAGTCATCTAAAACCTTTTTACAGTGTGTCTCCAGTCTACTACTCCAGGCTTATTACTCCTGGTCACATACTTTATGTTTCACCCAAACTGCCCCACTTGCTGCCCCTTATGCATGGCATTCCACTTCCTTCCTTCATGCCTTTGCAAGGACTGATTCCCATGCTTGGAATGTTTTCCCTCTTCACCTTCATCCTTTGGAATTCCTGGCTCTCATCAAAGACCATCTCAGGTGCACCCCATAAACAAAGCTTTTCTAGATTCCTTGAGTTGTTAATGCTGCCTCAGTCCCGAAAAAAAAATTACTTTGTATTTATTTGTAGTATTCCTCCATTAGACTATAAACTCCTTGAGGGCAGGACTCAATTCACACCAGAGAGACTTGGATTTAAATCCTGCCTCTGACATATACACCTCTCAGTGTTCTAATGAACTCTTTAAGACTCTGGAGAAGGCACTGAGTTCTAATGATAGAATGAGTTCCCAGTTCTGGCAGCTTTCCCTATCAGTAAATCACAGGACTGGTCCCTCTCCTCTATATCTGTATCCCAATCGCAATCCCAATTTCTATCCTTACCCATATCCCAATGATCAATGCCTAGCACAGTGGCTCATACATAATAAATGCTTAATAGAGATTTGTTGAATTAAGTTTTGTTGAGCCATCTGCTTTTCAAGCTCATATCACCCACACAAGGCTAGAAGGTCAATGAGCTTCATCTGGTCCTAACACTATCAATCCAAAAAGAAAAGAAAAAAATGTTGAGTTTCCAGAAAGAAACAAACTGTTCTAAAACAGCCACCAGGCTTGATGGAGATAGTTTCCAAGTTCCCGATCAACTTCTTCATTTTAAGAAATAGACTCTTCTTTGCAGTCCTGCTTTCCAAATTTTCTTACATCAAAATAACTTTGACTGGAGTCACACAGGGAAGGATTCAGTCATCTAAAGGGATGATGCTGTCAGGGAGCATTTAATATTCAGAATGTTTCCCTTTCATTATCTCCATGGTATCTCCATCAAGTCAACTGACATCACCAATCCACAAGAAGTAAATTGACTCAACAAATATCGAAACATTCAATGAGAAGAGAACCCTGTTCTTAGACTTTCTCTGGAAGCCGGGCAAGGCCACTTTAGAGGCATCATGATCCAATCTGCACTATCGAATAATTTAACAATTAGCCAGGGGAACTGAAAGGCATCACCTATACAGAGTCATAAAAAAAAAGATTCTGAAGGAAAGAAACTAACAATTTGGAGGGGAGGGATAGCAAAGCAGCCTTCGAGAGTCCTAGTCCACGCTTTTGTTCTTCACCCTAAAGGTCTGGGCTCCTTTTGATTTCCTTCTTAATGCACCTTTCAGTGGGGGAAATTCAAGATTTAACAAGGTCTTAACACTAAAGAAGTTCTTAAGAGGAAAGGAAAGGGGGGACCCTTTATTTGGCTTTCATTTGGAAACACCTGACTGCCATTTTTGAGATACATCAAGGATAAATAAAAATGGAACGAAGGGATGATGAAAAAAAGTAAGGTCACAGCCTTTCAATGAGCATGACAGGTTAGGGGGAGAATATATAAAATGTTATGGCCAAACAAGCATTTTAGCCAATAAATCCTACTTGTCACTGTTAGCAGCTTGGTATTGAAAATCCCACCCATGTGTTTAAAATTGCACATTAAACAAGGATACCCAACACAGAACCACGTGAAGATAAACCAAGATGCCCAGCTGGTTTTATTTTAAAAGATATTTAACTTTCCATATTAAATACTCTAGGTCTTTTTAGAGGGCAACTAACATATGTCTTTTGGGGAAATTCAAAAAAAAATCCCCCCCCCTCCAAAACCTCCAAACAAAAAAAAAACTGAGCTCTTTAAAATAACCCAATATGTGAAGCTAAAAGCTTAGAAATGCACTCAGAACCTTGCCTCACTCACTAAGTCCCAGATGAACCCTCATCTGGGGGCTGGAGAAGAGAGCAGTAATTATCCTAAGTGCTTTGAGGGTGGGAAAAAAAAGTCATCTCAGTAAGAAAGATTTTGGACAAAAGAATGGCTCCAAAACTTGCTCTTTAATAAAAGCTGCTGTTTACGTGAGATCTTGGATCAAGGACTGGAAGGAACCTCAGGGGCCACCTGGCTCAAGCCCTTCCTTTTATGAATGAGAGAGCTGAGGTCCAGAGTGGTTAAAAGACATGCTTAAGGTCACACAGGAAGCATCATAGGTGGGATCTGAACCCAGGTCCTTCAGCTCCAGAGCCAATATCCTTTTTACTATATCACACTGCCTCCCGTGAGCTTTTCTATGCATTATCTCATTTGAGCCTGAAAACAACCCTGGGACTTGGGTGCTAAGAGTATTATCACTCCCGCTGTATAGATAACGAAACTGAGGCTCAGTTTCTCAGTTTTGTCTCAGCCTGAGAAGTGACTTGCCCAGGAGCATATAACTCAGTATCTGAGGTGGGCATTGAAGCAGGCCTTTCTGACACCAGCTCTATCACAATGATTCTCTTTGGCCCAATATGGTAGCCTTATGTCATATCCTTTGAAATCTTCCTTCCCTATTCCCCCCTCCTTCCCTCCTCTCAAATATACACACACTGCCAGAACTTTGTGTACTGCGGAGACACGATATAAATAAGTTAGGTAGTAAAATGACCTTTTCTCAAATCACGTTTTGGGCCAGATTTGTTCTACAGCTGTCTCGTTACT
>NC_050581.1:178240432-178320432 GCF_011100635.1 Trichosurus vulpecula
TTATCCATTCACTGGGCATTACAGCAGTTTAATTAAAACAAATAAGCTATACTTTATATACTATATAATTTATTTTTTAAGTGCACTCCAACACTGGGCAACCTGGGTGGGGAGGGACACTTGGACTTAGGAAGGGATCAGGTCTCCCCATCCCCACCTCTACCCCGCAAAGCCTTGTCCAGGAATAACCTGACTTTGCATACATCCTGTTCTCTGTTTGTCTCTTACAGTGCTTGGTCACTTGCGGAAAGGGGCATAAGCACCGCCAGGTCTGGTGTCAGTTTGGCGAGGAGCGGTTGAATGATCGAATGTGTGACCTTGCCACCAAGCCCGACTCGGTGCAGACCTGTCAGCAGCAGGAATGTGCATCCTGGCAAGTAGGGCCGTGGGGACAGGTATTTTAAATGACAAGGTTCTCGACTATGTTCTTTTCTCTCTAGACAGAAGCTGAGAAGGGACGTGCCATTGGAGGGGATTAAACATGTCCCCAGCATGCTGTGCTCGGACTGGAACTGGTCAGCAGTCAGGCAGACCTAATTTAATTGGCAAAATCATTTTGCCCTTGTTCTCTGTGCTGCTGTTTCTTTTGTGGTCCTAGCTGCACACGTCGATCCTGGGGCTTGCAAAGCCAGCCAGAGCCCATAAGCATTCAGCCGGATTAATGCTAGAGGTCATTCTTGGCTGAGGCTTTCCTAGAGTATGTGTGTTACAAATACAATATGGCATGTCGTTACAAGAAGCAGCTCGGGGTGGTGGGCGAGAAGACTGGCCTCAGAGTCAGGGAGAGGCCCAGCCTCTATCACACCTGAGATGGGTGACCCTGGGCAAGTCACTTAATTTCTAAGTGCCCCGGGCAACTCCTTAGAAATGTATTTGCACCGGGTGAAAGGATTTTCCATGCCTGTAACTCCCTCACCCCATATGCAACAAAACCCAGGACAGATAAACAGTGAGAAGCAAGCAGTGACCTATAGTGACTAGAAGACCTTAAGAGATCTGGATTCAAGGTGTCACCCTGGGCAAATTAAGGAAACTCTCCATGCCCCCAGAAACCCTCTGAGACCTTAAGTTATAGATGAGCTGCCAATCGAGATCAAAGCAGAATTTCCACCAAATGATGAAGTTTAAAACCTGGGACCCCCCAAGTCATCTGCTATAGCTGGTATCTGGAAAAGATTCAAGGGGAGTCTTTGAATGGGCACAGAGGAGCCAGGGGAGAACATACCCCAAGAGTTGCCCAGAAGAAAACTCTGAGCTGGCTTTTCAATCTGCAGGTGTCCTTACTAAGGAAAGCCATTGAAACATCTAAGTTCCAGTCATATGATGATGACTCAGAATTCTGCCAGCACAGACAAGACTACCATGGGGTTCATTTGGGTATAAACTCACAGTGATTATGAGCCTTAAAAGCCCAACTGTGTGTGCTGAAGTCCTAGTCATCAGTTAAAAAAAAAGAATTAATTTAATCTTATCATAATAGGTGCTTAATAAATGGTTGTTGGTTTGGATTGAATTGGAGATAGGCCAATTATACATTCACTAGTCATTGAAGTGCTTTAATTAAAATAAATAAGCTATGCTTTGTATACTATATAATTTATTTTTTTAAAGTGCACTCCAAGACTGGCCACGCTGTGTGGGGAGGGAGACATTTGGACTTGGGGAAGGGATCCGTTCTCTTCCCACACTCCCACCCACAGTATGAATTGTTATATTCTAAAACATTGATGTCAAATTCAGATATAAACAGATCCCTGCACCTGCATATATGCTTAGAAAACCACACATTCACATTATCTAAGTTGTATTTTTATTTATTTTGTTAAGCATCTCCCATTTACACTTTAATCTGATTGGGATATCACCTAGTGTTTCCCTGAGTTTGACATCTCTGCCTCAAGGACCTCGAGAGGTGGTTTAAATCATCTGGCTGTCTCCGGGCAAGCACTTGCTCTTTCTTTGGACATCACCTTCAGCCGGCCATTGGAGCTGCTTGACATTGTACTCACTATCATTAGGCAGAATCACTCTTGCCACAGATTAAGTAGGAATAACTGTTTTCTGTGGGAATCAGTCAGTCAATACGTATTGATTAAGGGCCTACTGTGTGCCAGGCACTGTGCCATAGTGTAAGCAGCAAGAATGCAATAATCTTTAACCACAAAGAAGCTTACTTTTCAATGTCAGAAACAAATGTACATAAAAATACTTGCAGCATGAATATAAATTTAACAGACAAGTATCTGCAGAGTAATTAAGTACAGTTTAGTTTGGAAGGGAGGAATGAGCAGCATAAGGAAAGGCTTATGGCAGAAGATGATGCTTACGTAGCATGTTAAAGAGAGGGTGCATCGAGGCAGAGGAAAGAAGGCCAGAAATGCTCCTTGGGAAGCCCTTAAAGAAGGCATCTTCTCTCCCACCTCCCCTTACCCAACACAACCATCTATTCCTAAGGTCACAGACCTAGAACTGGAGGGTCTGACCCAACCCCCCTCATCCTTCTCTAGACTGGTTCTAGGAACTGTTTTCCCAAATACATCCCTCTCTTATGTGTATTCTATATTAGAAAAAGCTTTTAATGCCTGAGTAGAGTAGAAAAGGAGAGTCGCTGAACAATTTCCCAATGCCTCCTCTGTCCACATGTAAGACGTTTGGGGAGCAGGGTTGAAGGACAGAGCACTACACAATGCCATCACATTTTTTGAATGTGTGAGTGTGTGTCCATCACAACGAGGAGATTTCTTTTATGTCCTGTCTTTATCAGACCAGCTCTGCCTCACCTCATAGCCGTAGAGTCCATTCTTCTACCTGGTTGAGTTCTGGGTTATTTCTGTTTCCAGCAATCCAGAGAATCACCTAGATTTGCCTTGTTTGCACAGGTGCTAGTCCCTTGGCCCCCTTGAGTTGCAGGTTCCTTGCCCCTTTTCTTTGTTTTGTGGAGGAGGTTGGGGAAAGAACCTTGGCTGAGGTCTCTGTGCCCTTGGTTTTTTTCTCCAGTGCAGTGTGACTTGTGGCCAAGGCTACCAGATGCGAGCCGTCAAATGCGTCCTTGGAGCTTATTTGTCTGTGGTTGATGACAATGAGTGCAATGCAGCAACCCGACCAACAGATACCCTGGTAAGAAGGCATTTCAGTGAGGCTGCTCAGTCTCTCATGGAGCATTGGGATTCAGACACCAGGCCGCCCAATCCCAGTCCTCCCCCTCCCCCGTGTTGGCTCGGAAGGAGTCTGTGGATAGCTCAGCACATCTGGATGGTTGGCTCAGTCACCTGGAGATCGGGGCCAGGAACTGCGACCAAATGAAATATTAATTTGTTTCAGGTTCTACTATTTTGATGTTGCAGTTTTATTCTGGTTGAGTTTGTATTATGAGAATCAGCATGACATAATGTCTAGGTCAGCAGCGACTAAACCGCAGGCTGCATATTGACTTAGAAAACCACGTATCAACATTATCTGGGTTCCAATGTATTTTTATTAACATTGTTAAATATTTCCCAATTACATTTTTATCTGATTCAAATAGCCGATGTTTGACATCTCTGGCAGAGAGTGGTATATTTAGAATTAAGAAGACATAGGTTCAAATCCTTCCTGAGACACTTAATAGTTAGGGTTTCTAAAGTAAGTTTCTTAATTTCACTGTGCTTCAGGCAATTCACTCTCCAGGACTTGTCTACAGAGTCATCTAGAAGTGGTATTTTGTGTAGAGGAAATCCTCACTCTGGGGCTTCCAAACACTAGAAATCTTAAATTGGGTGTGTGTGGGCATGTGCATGTGTGCGTACATGCGTGAATGCGTCTTTGTTTATATTTTTGGATTTATCATATTAGCTAACATTTTTTAGAAAAAAAGAAATATAGGAGAAAAGCATGTTCATTCCATGATAAATTACATTTTGTAGTATATATCAGCATGTTTGCTGGATAACTGAAATGAGGGAAAATAATTCTACAAGTTAGAGTCTTCTTTACATTTCTGTTATGAAAGGTATGTTAACTTATTTCCCAAATACAAGTATTGGGATGCCCCAGTACACTTAGTTTGGGTCCCTCATGTGAAATATAAGTCCATGTAGAAATTCAAATGAATTCATTCTTTGATAGCCACCTATGACCACAGACTACTTAGTTTAAAACAAATGATTACCATGGCCAAATGAAATTTGAACAAAATTCTAATTAATTTTTTGTTATGGACACCAGATGTTGAGGCTTTGGACTAACATGAAATTATCTCATGGGTATACTATTACACAGTGTGTCAAGCTTCCTTTTTTCTTTATCAAAACTTTAAACATCAAATTGTATTAATTCCAAGTAACATAAAAATGTAAACTTTTTTTTAAAAAAGCTGATTCTTTTTGTGGTGCAGCTTCAGTTCAGGGTTGGCAAGCGAAGGTGGTTTTTTCCTGTTAATAGGAGGCTCCCATTTTGTCTTTGGTCTTCCCTTGGTATAGGCCCTTTATACGTTCAACTCTTTTGTATTCTATTGATAGTGAGATTATCTGTTCTAATGTTGAGCACAGGAGTGTGTGAAATGAATGTATAAATGACAACATTTATTAGGCCCTTACTACGTGCCAGTCACTGGGGTAAACAATGGGAATACGAAAACAAGACAGTCCCTGCCCTGAAGAAGCTTACCTTTTAATAATATAATGGAGCTAGAGTTAAAGGAGTTGGTGAGGGCATACGTATGGAAGCATGATGTAGAGAGGCTCGAAAGGGTCATGGTGGGCCCGGTGATGGGCAAAGATCAGATAAAAGCTTACGTATTATAGTCCAGGGACCCAGAGATAGCCCATTATAACAATAATAGTTAATGCTCGTCTAGAGCATCAAAGTTTATAAATGTTTTGCATCTGTCATTTCATTTGAACCCCACAACAACCCTGTGAGATAGATGCTATTCTTTACAGATGACAGAGGCCAAGAGGACTTAGGTGACTAAGCTAGAATCACACAGCTATTTAGGGTTCAAAGTCAGGTCTTCCTGACTCCACATCCAACACACTACCCATTTTTCCACCTCATATCTCACTATTTATCCTTGTACTTTATCTCAGCAGTTAGATTTTAGACTTTATGCAGACAAATCTACTTTAATACATGGAAATGCCCTCATTCAGGAGCCGCCATCCTCCACCTTATATATTGGTCATACTCTTTGCTTCTTTCTTTAACTCATCAATATGGAACGTACTATGGTGTGTAATGATTTTCTGATTACAAGTCAGTCTATAAGGGAATTCTTATAGAGAAAAAAACAATTAGTGAAATTTGTTGGATGGTTTTAGACCAAGTCAATAAGATGAAGCAAATTCCATTCCAATTCAATTTTTGGAATCATGATGCACATAGAATTTTCTGCCCATAAGAAGGAGATGGTGGAAGATACTGGCTTTGGGGTGAGATGACTTGAGTTCAAATCCAGCCTCTGGCATATATTACCTGTTTGACCTCAGAAAAATCTCTTAACCTTTCTATATCTCACTTTCCTCATCTGTAAAATAAGTAAGTTGAACTAGATAGGTTCTAAGGGCTCTTTAAGATAAATCTGTGGTCTTATGAATTTGAAGTATGCTATCTATACTTACTGAATCTAAAACTTCTTGACCATGGACCTAATAAAGTGACCGTGTCTGACATATCACTTTCTACACCTGTAGGATTCCCCTCTCCTCTCTCAACCGAAAGGAAGAATGAATGTTTCATGCTCTGTTCTCTAGGCCTAAGATTGGTCATTGCCATGCACATCTGGCTGCCTTTTCTTGTTGCTTTCTGTTATATAAGTGTAGTCATTGTGTATGCTATCATTTCATTCTACTGTCTTCACTTTGCATCAGTTCATAAAAGTCTTCCTATGATTCTTTGAATTTCTCCTACTTGCAGCATCTTTGCCCATGCAGTCTCCTCTGTCTGGAATAGGTCCCTGTGTGTCTCTACTTAGAGAAGTCCTGCCCATGTTATAAGTATAAAATCAAAATCTGCTTTCTTAGTTTAAAAAAAAGAGATCCCCCTTATTTTCTCTGAGTTCTCCTTCCCTTATAGGGGATTTCTTCCTGTTTTCAACCCTATGCAGGTTGTATATTTCTTGTGGTACATCTCTTCTAATTTATATTATAGTGATTTGTGTATTTGTCTTGATACTTCCTCCCCTACCGGGGCAGAAACTGGGTCTTATATCTTCATATCCCAATACCCAGTGTGTTGTCTTGCACATACTGAATTGAATTAACTTATTGTATGAAGAGAATGCCTCACAGTATTTTATGCTTTGGAAGAGGCATCTACTCCCTCTATTTTTTAAAAAAAAATTTACATTTGGCTCACCAAAATTATTCTTTGACATCATCAGAAAGAAAGCAAGGTGCTTGATCAGCATAGCAGATTCATGCCTTATTATAGGTCCTCATTTTTGGAGTGTGTGTACAGCATTTGGCCTCCAGAATGAACAACTTGTCATGAATAGCAATTTCATCCACTCATTATAGCCTGTAAGAATGGAGTATCTGTGGAATAATGTCAGTCTTAGACCAAAATGGTTGTGGGAAAGTATTAACATGGTCCTGTTTAGTGGTTGGGGGAATCACCATCTGATTTCTCATTAACCAGCAGAGTCATAGAATTTTAGATCCAGAAGAAAACTTAGATATATGAACCCTTTCATTTCTTCAAAAGGAAAACCAAGGTCCAGTGAAGCGACATTGATTTACCTAGATTTTGATGTTGATTTGGATAAAATATCCCATCCTATTGCAGTAGAAAATACAGAGAGGGGTGAGCTAGAAAATAATACAGTTAAGTTGAACTGGGACTGGTTGAATGACTTTAACCAAAGAATAGTCATTCATTAATGATATTACCTGGGAGGGACTCTCTAGTGGAATGTCCCAGGCACTTGACCCTGTGCTATTTAACATTCTTATCAGTCACTTGGATAAAGATTTAAATGGCACTCTTATAAAATTCAAAGTGACACAAACCTAGGAAGACTAGCTGACATGATAGATGAAGGAGTCAGGGTTCAACAATATCTTAAAAGGCTAGAACACTGGGCCAGTCCAATATGATGAAATTTAGTGAGGATAAATGTAAAAAGTCTTAGCCTCACGTTCAAAGAGTTGAACTCACAAGTTTGATGCAAGCTAAGGAATGGTTTGATAGCATTTTGCTGGAAAAAATTATGGAGGTTTAAGTTGATTGTAGACTAATTAAGTGTCGACAGTATGATGTGGGAGCCCCCAAAGCTAAGGCAACCTTATGCTGGATTATGAGAAGCCTAGAATCTGGGAATAAAGAGGTAAGAGACCCTTAGCATTCCGCCATGACCATCTGTAACTGGATTATTGTGCTCAAGTGTGGGAGCGTCGTTTCAAGAACATGGATCAGCAGCACAATATCCAGAGCTGGGGATCCAGTATAGGATCTGAAGGAAGTAGGGATGGTGAGCCTGCAGAAGACATGGCTAGGGACATAGGGGCATGAGTGCAGCCTTCCAGTATTTGATGGGCTGTCAAATGGGAACAGAATTCGTCTTGTTCTGTTTGGCTCCAGAGGACAAAAACTGGAACAAAAGGACTAAAGAGGCAGATTGAGATCAAGACTCAAGAAAAACATCCTAACAATTGGAGCTGTCCAAAAGTGGTATGGGCTGTCTTGGGAGGTCATCAGGTGGATTTCCCCTTATTAGAAGGAGAGATTTAAAGATTAAAAGATTTAAAGAACTATCAGGTATCTTATAGAGGGGATTCTCATTCAGAAAGAGACTAGATGGCCACAAAGGCGCATCCCAATTCTGAAATCCTGGATGTGTATGAAGGGCCTGAACTCACACAAGTCATTAGTGGAAGATTTGAGACTTTCCAAGATTCCTTTCCTCCATGTTTCTATCATACAGCCACCCAAACTTAACATTTGTTCATTTTCTGGACAGGACTGTGAATTAGTGCCTTGCCAACCTCCACCATCTGCACCAGAAGCAAGAAGAAGCACCAACATTCAAAGAACCCAATGGAGATTTGGATCTTGGACTCCAGTAAGGAATTGAATGGTTGAAGAGGTTGGGAGCAGGGGAGAGTGGATGAATAAAGAGTGATGGATGGGACTTTTTTTTTAGAGGTGATTATTAAAACTGGTCCACTGTCCAATGAGAGAGTTTCCATAACACATCTTCATGTCTGTCAACCCCAGTGCTCGGCAACATGTGGAAAAGGAACCCGGATGAGATATGTCAGCTGTAGGGATGATGAGGGCTCAGTGGCAGATGAGGAAGCCTGTTCCACCCTCCCTAGGCCATCAGCAAAGGAAGTGTGTGCTGTGACCCCTTGTGGGCAGTGGAAAGCCTTGGATTGGAGCCCTGTAAGCAAGGGAATGATTGATTTGGGGCTGGGGTGATTGGGTTTGGATAGGGGTGGTGGTGGCAGCATCAGAATGGTAGAGGGCTCTGTTCCATTTACCAATAGCTGGATTATAATAGCGGGATTTATTTTGTGATTTTCCTCCCACCGCCATCATGCTGCTGTCTGTGTACATGCAATATCTTTCTGCCATCTTCACCAAAATGCACATTTTTTTCTTCTATGTATGACCATATGACAGCTGTATTTCCTTTCTGAATGTCCATCACAGTGCTCCGTGTCCTGCGGACAAGGTAGGGCAACTCGGCAGGTGGTATGTGTCAACTACAGCAACCAGGTAGTTGACCAGAGTGAGTGCGACGTGGATTATATCCCAGAAACAGAACAGGACTGCTCCATGTCTCCCTGCCCACGCCTGAACCATGACCGGGACCTCCCCCAACACCCCTTCCAAAACAAGGACTATCGCCCCAGAAGTGCCAACCCCAGCCGCACCCATGTGCTTGGTGGCAATCAGTGGAGAACCGGACCCTGGGGGGCAGTAAGTATTCACAAAGACCTTTCTCTGCTTCCTTGGCCCAGTTCTAATGAGTGGAGTCTGGGGGAAACTGACCGGAGGCATCACTAGAGTATTGCTCTGGTCTCCATGCCATTGTGCTGGTGTATTTTGATTTGATTCAGACAAACTATAAAAGCAGAATTGTGGGAGCTGAAGCCTGGCCACGTGACACGGTTTACATGCACCTATTAAGTTGCAATGACTTTAGGGACATCACTCCTGTGGAGTATTGAGCTTTCTGCTGTAAGATGAGTGTTATGGTCTGACGGTCCACAGTGGGGATATTGGGACTGTGATTATGATAGATCCTCCAAGAGATGGACAGCTCTGATCTGTGGGGAAATTAAGCAGAGGGAAGTTTTTCTAGAAGGAGAGTTTGAAATGAAAGCAATTTTCTTCCTTGCTATCTTTAAGATGAATGCACTCTCAAAATGACATAGCTGGCTATGGTACTGGAAGAAGGTTATTACCCTGGATCAGGAGGTAAATGCTAGTATAGCTAATGTGATTGGCGTGATGAACAGGTAAATTAGGAAGAATCTTTGAAATTAGCAAAGGGAAATGGGCTCTCTCTCTCCCTCCGTCTCTCTCTCTCTCTCTCTCTCTCTCTCTCTCTCTCTCTCTCTCTCTCTCTCCCCAAAAGTAAAAGTAAATGATGAGGCGAAACACCAAGAAACGGCTTCATTTAATTGAGTGGCAGGTGTGCTTTGTGGAAAACAATCCCAGTTATTCCTCAACCCTGTGTAAAGGCAGTAGGAGTTTATTCATTGTTATGCTTGTTGTTCAGTCATTGTTGTCATGTCCAATTCTTTGCAACCCCATTTGAGGTTTTCTTGGCAAAACTATTGGAGTGGTTTGCCTTTTTTTCTCCACCTCATTTTACAGATGAGGAAACTGAGGCAAACAGCATTAAAGTGACTTGCCCTTTGTCACACAATTAGTAAGTGTCTGAACTTGGATTTAAACTCCCAAAGATGAAGCATCCTGACTGAGGCGGGGACACTCTATTCACTGCGCCACCATTATGCAGTTACCTTTGAAAGACATGGGTTTTTATTCATTCTGTTGTCACCCTCTGAATGGTTGTATCTAATTATTTAATGGGGTGAAGAGCATTGGACTTTGGGAGGAAAGTGGGCATGAGTCAATAAATTGGTTTTATTTTCAGGGGAGGAATATTTATGCCTGAAAGTTCTATATGTACCAGCCTTTGATATTCTTCCCTTTCTTTCCTCCCCTTTTCCCTCCAAGTGCCCCCCCTTATCTTTCTTTTCATAGGTCATAAAGGATTTAGGCTTTGAGGGATTAAAAAGTGGCTAATGGGGATAATCTCTGAGTACCCCATGATTCTTCCTGTTTCAAGAAACTCAAAACCTATACCCATGCATTGTAATGATAGCTTTTAATGCTTCCCCAGAGAAAGATGCAATCATTATTTGGGACAACTTGGGCCACCTTGTCTTCCTTTCAGGATTAAAAACCTTGCCTCTGGGCAGCGTTCCAATTCCTTTAGGATTTGGTCCATTGACTCTTCCAGCATTGGCCAATCCCATTCTTCCCCCTTTGTGCACAGAGGCTTTAGGCCTAAGTAAAGCTATCCAGTCTTGGTTTGACACACCTGCTCTGCTCTGCTACTTAAGACAACCAAGTGTTCATAAAGCCTTTACAGACTAAGAATCTAGAGTCACCAATGAAGTCTGCTTGGAATTGGAAGTCCATTTTGTAAGGGATGAATGAACAGTTCGCATCTTTTTTTTTAAATGAATGCAGAAAAGTAGTCTTTGTCTGCAACTCACTTGGAAACAGTGCAGCTCTCCAGAGCTCTAGCCTTCTTGTCAAAGGATTGGTTGATGGAATGACAGTGTTCCCTTATACTTACGTCAGGCTCACTTGCATTTAACTGATGTGGAGAGAGTGGCAGAAAGGTTTTTTTCTTCATGTAGTCACCCAGGGAGCACAGAAAGCTTGCTAGCAAAATCACAGGTGTTCAGATAACTGAATACCTGTAAATGTCAGAAGAAAGTTCTGGCTGACAGGAGGGGTGGATCATTGGGTTCCAGAGTTACAGCAGATAAACAAAAGAACGGCAAATAAAACTGATTAGAATTATAAGCAGATCTATAAAATAGACATTTGGGCATTGGTGTAAATTCCCAGATCTAAATCTAGAAATACTCAGAGATGTTTTAGCATGCTAAGAGGAATTGTAGGCCAGCCTTGAAGTTTGGAACATCTGGACTCAAATCCTGCCTTTGGCACATATCGGCCATATGACCTTGGCTAAAACATTTAATCTCTAAGTGCCCCCAGGCACCTCTATGAGACAGGAGTTCCTAACATTGGTAAAATTGCAGGTCAAGGGCTAAATAAACACCTAAGTGAAAGAGTTAAAAATTTACCAAGTACCTGCCTACTAATGGGCAGAGTAATAAAGTCATAGAAAGAGCCCAGTGTTGGAGTCAAGGGACCTCAGTTCAAATCTCAGCTTTGCTACCAGAGAAGTTGGCCCAGGGCCAACCCAGATATTTAAATAGTCACTTGATTTCTCTGGTTCTTCATCAGTAAAATCATGGGGTTGGACTAGATCGTTTCTTTCAGTAAAGCTCTGAACCTCTGTACCAGTCCTGGGCTAGGCATTGAGGAAAACGGGGAGGAAACTTGTGACGTGGTCACTGCCCTTGAGAACCAAACAGCTTTGTGGGAAAGATAAGCTAAGGAACCAAAACAACTTGAGAACTCTATAAAGTTGTATATAATCAAGGGATAAGCAATGCAGGCAAGTGACAGATTTCATATAATTCCACCACGAAGGTGCCGACTCTATTTAGTGAATTCCTACAGAATTGAGTGAGGCACATAGACAGCAACCCATTGGCTCAGGATCACATGTCGCTAAACATTTAACGAACATTAATTAACTGCCTACAGGTGCCAGGTTGTGCTAGGTGCTAGGGATGCAAAGACTAAAAACAAACAAACAAAAAACCCCACACTCTGACCCTGGGGAGTTTGTATTCTACTGGAGGAAATAAGAGAAAATAACGTGTGTGTGTGTGTGTGTGTGTGTGTGTGTGTGTGTGTGTGTGTGTATATACACACATACACACACACACACACACACATATATATATATATATATAGACACATATATATACACACATATATATATCCACACGTATATGTATGTACTCACAGTTCATACTGGATTACTTAGTGTTTATGATGAATGAAAGGAAGGGAAGGAGAGAGGAGGACAAGAGTAGAGAGGAGGTAAGGAGAGAAAAGAGGTTAGGATTGGGGAGTGGAAGAGAAGAAGAGGAAAGGAGGGGAGGGTTGAGAAGGGAGGGAAGGAGAGGGGAGGACGAGAGCTGGAGAGGAAGGGAGAAGAGAGGATAGGACTAGGGAGGGGAGGGGAGAGAAGAAGATAAGATGAGAGGAGGGAGGGAAGGAGGGGCTATGACAAGAAAGGAGGTGAGGGGAGAAGAGAGGATAGGAGTGGGAAGTGGAGGAGAGAATATGAGAGTGGAGGAAGGGGAGGCGAGGGCAGAGGAACTGTACCAAGTGCTGGGGAAGCAATTGTCAAAAGCAAAGCTCATTTCCCTCAAGGACTTTGCATTCTCACAGGGGACATTCCAACTCATGTAAGGAGTGGTAAACAAGGAATGATATTTTGGTTTGTGAAATTGCAAGGAATGGCATGGCCAGACCCAATGCCAGAGTTAAATTGATTTGTTTCTAGAACTGGCCAAGGTGGGGGAGGTGTTTAAAAATCACAAACCCCAATATTTTGAGGGCCATCCATAGCATGTAGACCAGAATCCTATAGGGATTCGTGTGAACTGAATAGTACAAACACACACACAAACACATTCATATACATCAGACTGATTCCCCAGAGAAAATAATAATCTACTGCACATGCAAGTTTAAAAACAAAAACAACTTCTGTTTGACCAGTGAGGGCAAGGACTATAATTCCCAACAGCAGATAATGGCAGTGGGCAAGAGGACTGTGGTAGGGAAAGGAATGCCTCAGTGTAAGATGAAGCTGGACAAGTAGTGATATTTTGTGTTTGGAAATAATAGCATTTGTTTGGGGTTAGATAAGGCTTGAAAATTCAATATCTGAACAAAGACCTCGAAACTGTGGCTGATTCACCTCAAGGCTTATAGGATCTTGGGAACTGGGTTGCTTATGTAACAGATGGTTCCTTTATAGGTGAATCAGGCTAGTTTGAGCACAGGAGCTGGCAAACACAGAGAGAGTTTAGAAAGATAAGGAAATTATGCAAAGGAGAAAATACCCCTGAGATGCAGAGGAAATGAGAAAGCTATGCAAAAACAGCATGGGAAGTTCCTGCAGTGCATTACTGGGTCTATGAAAAGCATGATAGGGAATAATGAGGATCAACATGTTTCTGGAGGGAAATCTGACCATATGGACTTGACCAGAACACATTGGAAAATGCAATGAGCGATTGCTCCGAAATATTGGGAAAGGGTTGGAAAGAAAGCAGGTAGTCCCAGGCATTGTATTGAAGGCTCCCTTACCTGCTCACTGATTTAGACCTAGAAAGGACCTTAGAGGCCATCTCATCCAGCCCCCTTTTTACAGAGGGGAAGACTGAGTCCCAATGACATTAAATGACTTGCCCAAGGTTACCATCTGGGTAAATTGGAGCCCAGATCCTTTAACTTTACAGCCCAGACCTCTGGGTGTTGTAACGATCCTCTGGGTGATCGTTGTGAAGAGCATCCCTTTTCTTTCCACAGTTAAGTAACCCGAAATTGAAGCTTTATTAGATATACACCAAGTGCGAGATTTGGCCCATTGGTTGTAAGGAAGCTGAGTAGTGGAGTAGAGAGCTGAATCAAAATAAACATTTGGAGTTGTGAGTGGCAAATTCTTTTTTTTTTTAAATCTCACCCCCTTGACCTTTCAGAAAGATGCTAGCAAGATGACATGAAATAATAAATGTGTTTTGAAAAGAAAAAAAGTTTTCTCTTCCTCCCCCCTTTAAAAAATTATCATAGTCATTTCTGGATAGATGCTCCTGCCTGCACCCCCCCCCCACACACATCATCATCATCATCATCATCATCATCATCATCATCGTCTGATTCATCCTGCGTCCTAAAGAAAAGCAATGAAGTAAATGCAATTCACCATTGACTACATCTCACTGTGTGTCCAGGACTAGGAGGGGGTGGCCCCCCTGCCATCTGCCCTGGTCAGTTCAGGGCACTGCATTTTAATGATTAGATGAGTTGTTAACATTTGAAGAAACACGCATGAACAGCATTGCAATCAGTCTCTTTACAAATGGGCTTAAAGTACCCCCAAAGAATGCTTGCTTCAGTTAGTACTCTTCATTCAAATACTAAATCTACTTTCCCCTAAGATCCGAGATCTTATCTGGAAGGAACCATCTAGTCCAACCCTCTCATTTTACAGATAAAAAAACTGAGATCCAGAAAGGTTAAGGGACTTGCCCAAGATATGTCAGGTAGTAGGTGACCAAATGCTAGTTTCATTTTCTATTTTTCCAGGCTCCTTATTGGTTTTTCTGTTACTTGGAGTTGACTGTTAACCTTTTCATTTATAGTTGCGCAACTATTTTTTGAATGTCTGCCCTCCCACATATCTGAGTTCCCTAAAGGTTTAGAAAAAGTATAAAATATGCCTTTGGCCTCAGGGTGCTTAGAGTTACTCAACAGTATGTAGACTCCAGTGGTCTTCTCAATGGCTTCTCATCATTTTGTCAATTTTCAAGATACTCTTCATCCCATTAGTCCATCACTTGAAGTTAGCTCTTCTTGCTAGCAAGGGACTTGGATTAATTTCTCGAATTGATTTGTTCAGTGTTCTAGTACGTGTGCTGGTGGGTTCCAGCGGCGAGTTGTTGTCTGTCAAGATGAAAATGGATATGCTGCCAACGATTGTGTGGAGAGACTGAAACCTGATGAGCAGAGATCCTGTGAATCTGGCCCCTGTCCTCAGTGGGCTTATGGCAACTGGGGAGAGGTGAGATTACCTTCTGCTGTTGTGCCAAAAAAAAAGCGAGCGAGACTCGGATATAAATTTAGATGTGGATTTATTGAAGCACTCAACTGTTCGGAGTAATTACTCAAATTGAACAGCCCTGAGCAAAGGGAGAGAAAGAATATTTAAAGGGAAAGAACACAATTAGATTTCCGTGGAGAAGGGAACACAAACAGCGGGGTCTATGGAGATGGGAGTACAAACAGTGGAATCCGTGGAGATAGGAGTAAAAACAGTGGGGTGAGCTGGGGCAAGATGGAGAAACTGGAGGGGGGGGCAGGGCATAACACTGCCTTCTGTTTACTTTGTTGATGGAAGTCATGTCAGCCATTCCAGGCTAATTATCCCATGTTGGTTTGATTTGGTGGGGGAAGGGGGAAGGAGGAAGGAGGACAGACCAGAGATTTGGGATTTTATTAAGGACCTGGGATTTTATTCCTGTTGGAAGCTGCCTTCAAGGAATCACTCTATACTGATACCTGTTGACAACACCTGTAATTTATCTCATTAGACAACTATAGGCATTAAAAAGGTAGTCACACAGCCATTGTATGTTAAAGGGAAGATTTAAATTAAGTTCTTTCTAACTCTGTGGCCAACTCTCTATCTATTGAATTTTGCCACCTTTCCCATAGGTTACATATTTTAAATGAGGTACAAACACTTATAAACACTGCCTCTGGCATTTACTAATCAACTAAGTATTTATTAAACTCCTACTGTTTGCAAGACCTTTAGTAGGTCCTAGGGATAAAAAGACAATACCCTCCCTCCCAGCCACTGCCTTCACTTAAGGCCTCTGAACCCTAGTTTCCCTATCTGTAAAATGGGGATGATGCTGCCTGCCCTGTGTACCTTATAGGATGGTAAAGAACTTTGTAAACTTTAAAGCTATGTGTCAGCTCCGTCATTATTGTTCATATTAAACTCAATGATTCATATCATTAAGGCAATAATCTTGAATTATCAGCAATTTTTCTGGATCTTTCCGGAAAATACAGCAGCCCACCACTTGTAGCCTTTTAAAGGTGTTTTAATAATTAAGTGAGTAATTAGTAGTTAATGTATGAAAATACTCACTGGAGCAGTATTGACTTTTGCCTCATTATTAATGGGCTTAATGTATTCCCAGAGTTTATTTTCTTTAGCGAGTAACTATTTTTCTCAAGTCTTCTTTTCATTTGAGTATTAAGCCTACTTTTTCATCCAACCATAGGTTCCCATGATCCTCAACTAAGGGAAGAAGAAACCCCAGAAGCCATCTAGCCTATAACCTCCTCATTTTACAGATGAGGAAACTGAGATACAGGGAGATCCAGTGACTTGCCCAGGGTGACAGTAGTAAGGGGAAGAAGTAGGTTTTCAACCCCAATCCCCTGCCTTCCAGTCCATCTCCTTCCATGCAATGTGCTGCTTCTGTTCATGGGTTCCCTAGGTTCAGAAGAGACCCAATATTCTGAATTTGGAAAGCTTTAATGCATGCAGTGCGATTATTCCCATCTGAGCTGTGTTTTACTCTTTGGAGTGAATAATTATTAATGCATCTTCTGTTTTTTAACTCCTCAGCTGTTGTTTGTTCAAAATTCTAATTTGCTGGGCCATGAAGTTTGTCTTGAAGTAGCTAAGCCCATTTCTAGCAACTTTGGAATACACAGGATAGAACAATGTCAAATTCTTCTCTTGTCTTAACTATAAATTTTATGTGGTAAATATGAGGATTGAAGGTTGGAAAAGACTGAAAAAGCACACATGAAACTCTTTGAGCCTAGTGGGTACATCATTCCAAATATTCACCTCCCTAAAATCATTTGTTTATGTTCAGTTGTGTTAAACATGTAACTAATAGGCCAAAGCAGCAGTCAAGATTTTGGTTGGCTTCCATCATCTCGTATTGGCAGACTCTTAGCAGAATAGAAGATAAAGCTCTACTTGGTGTTGTATGCACATGTTGCCAGTTTCCCTGAACTCCTTGGAGAAGCCAGCCCTTCTCTCCCACAAATCTCTCTCCTGGGATTATGACAGGGCTTCTGCTGTTGCAGAACCACCAAAAGAGTCAAGAGTTGTGCATGATGGATGTTGTCATCACCAGCCAGAGGATGGAGTTTCTGTGGGAGGCCTGGCTCTTGACATCATGACATCAGGGAAATGAAATCCCTTTCTTCACAGCAACACAATTTTGTTCCTATATCAAAAGGCTTTGATTTCATCAGAAATCAGAAATTCCCCTCACATTCCCACCAATTTGCTCATTCATCCTTGCAGAATGCAGTATTTGTTTAAGGAAATGGAGTCAGCTTCAAAACCATTTGATGGAATCCTAAAGAGAATATTAAGGATTGGAATAAAGAAAGCTCCTTGAACGATTTGGCAATTCTTAGATGTATATGCCTAGATTTTTCTTTTATAGTCTTAGATACTTTGGCCCAATACAAAGAGCCAGTGTTCTGGAATTAGAGGTCCCGAGTTCAGTTCTCCTCTCAGGCACTACTGGTATAACCTTGGGCAAGTCCCCTCCCTGAGTGACTTCCTTCATCTCTAAACTGAGGAGATTGGACCCCATGGCCTCTGAGGTCCCTTTTAGCTCTGAATCTAGGATCCTATCACATAAAGTCTCCTTTTACCTTTAGTCAGGTGACCTTCTGTTTATGTAGGAAAGTCACTGAATTGGAATGGGAACTATTGTCCATTGTACTTTATACTTAAAGAATTCCATGCTTTTTCTACCACTGCAGCTGGCAACCATGTTCATGCTTGAGGTGCTGTATCTGGAGGAAAAAAAATACCATCATCTGGTTACCAACGTGCTAGTGATGGTCCTCTCTGAATTTATGTTGGCTGATCTTTAGACAGTAATCCTAGAGTTTGTGTAGGGAACACATGCATACCTTTCTAATTTGGCAGGATCCATGAAAGCCTAGGTTTACTGGCTTAGCCTTCTAGCCCCTGGGTCCCTTCCATACCAAAATGAGACATTAGAGTAGAACATTGGTGGAGATTACTTATCATAGACCTTCATATTCTCCATTCAAAGTGTGGTCCTATGTATCAAACACCTGCCCATCCTCTGTTATCATGGGATTCCATTGTGGCTGAGAAGTTGCCAATACAAAAAAAAGCCTTCGAACCCCTGTTTGTTGTTGTGATGATCTTCACCCATCCCCATTGTCTTTCAGTGCACCAAGCCATGTGGTGGAGGAACACGGACTAGACTGGTGGCTTGCCAACGTCCCGATGGGGAACGATTTACAGACCTGAGTTGTGAAATTCTGGACAAGCCTCCGGATCGCGAGCAGTGCAATACTCATTCTTGTCCTCAAGATGCAAGATGGAATTCTGGCCCTTGGAGCTCGGTACGGCCCTAAATCTTAATGTTTGTTCGTTGGTGTCTAAGTGCTCCATGACCCATCTAACTAGCCATGCCCTGTGCTGTGGTGTTTGGGGAAAAGCCACTGGGACAGATGCTGTTGTGCGTCTGCCAGAGCCTCTTTGACAATAGACTGGTTATGGTGGAAGGGATTCCGCCAGGTCACTGGGGCCTATTGGATGCACCACAGAGAGAACTTAACAATGGGTCCCTTACCCCCCTCTTGGCTCAAAAGGGCAAGTACACTTCATAAAGGACTTAGCTTAAACAAAGAAGAATATAGTCCACAATTTATATTTATAGACGATACCCAGTAGCAACTGTGGGATGTACATTTCAGTGTATGATTTCAACAGTACAAGCCCACCCTCCCCTCTCCATCAATGTAGACCATGACTCTGTCTGTACTTTAATAGAAAGTTTCATGAGTTGCTATGACTCCCTGCCCCCCACAAAAAAACAAAACATCATCTGGTAAGCCAATCCTTGATGATGATTCTCTTATGGTATATTTAAAACAAAAAAAAATTCTCTGATTTTGGCATACTGAAGATGAGCCCCAAGTCCTTCATTTCCAAAGCTTAATACTGGCAGTTTTTGTTTGAATATATTTTGTACAAGTTGAACTTTGCGGCTCTTTTTGTCTTGTGATCGAATAGGGTAAAAATCTGCTTATTGAAGCCAAAGCAGATTTGGATTCTGTTATCTGATCATAGCCTGTGTTCCTTGTTTTTTACCTTGAGTGACTGTGCAGTGACAGGCTTAGTGATTACTCAGACTGTTGTCTATAAAGCAGTCAAAGTGAAGAAGACGGCAGAATCAAAGATTCGCTGGCAGTTTAGGGGCCCCAAATTTTTGTGCCTATGTTGACGGTCAAACCATTTTCAATACGTTCCTCCCTTCTGGTCTTAATGTTTATCGAGGCTGTCATTACAAAGCAGACAAAATGAACACAGTGGGGGAACTGGTGATTTGATGACTGCTGAGATTCTCCAAATGTTTTCACCTATGTTAAGACAGTCAAACCAGTTTGGTTTTCCGCCTTCTCCTGCCACCACTGTCTCCTTGATTGCCAAGACTGTACAAAGCAGACAAAGTGAACACAATGTTGAAATTGGTGATGCTGTGACTGTTGAGATATTTCTACCCGCGTCTTGACCACAGACATAGTACTGAGACTACATCTCTAAAGAAAAGTGAACATGGCTGTAGAGCTTGTGATTTGGTGGTTGTTGAGATGCCCTCAAATGTTTTCACTTATATTAAGACAGTAAAACCAGTTTTACCATTTTTCCTTTCTGATCTAGGCTTCTGTTCCTACTGACAATTGTGCGGGTGTAAATTCTATGCACAGCTCTTTGTAAACAGAATCAATGACTGTATAAATATAGTATTTCAGTTAAGTAAATTGTACAGGGGCGGGGGAATCAGGAGGGAGAGACACCTGCAATCTGGGTTGCTCAGTAAATGCAGTAGATTTTCACATGAAGACAGTATTTGCACTAAACTCAGATTTAGTATTATATTGAATTGCTGTTAGATGATGGTTTTATTTTTTTTTAACTCAGAATGGTTATGAGAAATATTCTCAACCATTACAAAATAAGTCACATGGTGGGTCCACTTGCGGGCATCACTGGTACTTCATATCATTTCTGAGGATGCAATGACTTTGGTCTCTGAGATGAAGTTATAGCACTGGTCATATAAATGTAGTATTTAGAATTAGTCTAAGCCTAAAAGATTTAGAATATAACCTTACTTATCATTAGCTAGATTGTAAGCATAGAATTCTTGACAAATGCCTAAGAAAAGGATCTGAAATGCCACTGAGTCTCTGAAATCGACAGATTAGTAGTTTTTCCTCCCTAGCATTATTTGGCTTCTGGCAATGGGACTGAGGGATGGTTTGTGGAAGATCATGATGTCTTCTATGATACTGACTTAGAAATATGAGGGTCAGTCATCCCTAGGTCCATTACTAGATAATTATGCATTCTTGAGTTTATTTTTAGCATGTACTTATGACCTCTTACCATAACGAGTTCCATAAATTTAGCCAACTCCTGATTTTCAAAATTTCCTCTTTCAAGCTTTAAGGTGGAGGGTGGGTAGTCCCAAATTCTCTTTTCCCATGATTTGGATAATAGATCTATGTTTACCCTAGCTATATATTCTTTAGTTCCATAAATAAATCTTCATACTTTATTCTACACAAAGAACTTATTTGGGAAAACAGAAGGGGGAAGGGGAAGAGCTTCATAAAATCATTGTGTTTTAGAAGAGGAAGGGACCTATGAGAGTTTTTTTTTTTAATCTAGCCTCTTGTTTTTACCATTGAGGAAACTGAGGCATAGAGAAGCAGAGTCTTTTCCCATCATCTCATAGCTAGTTAATACTTTGTGCAAATCCTTGATAAAGGTCACTAAAGTGGGGCCCAAGCTTAAGTTACTCAGATTTCCACAATCTCCTCCAAATATAAGAACCTAGGAACTGTAGACTTAATGTTTTTAGTAAGCAGAAGAGAATATGTCCCAAACATTGCCAGCTTCCATCCCCACCCCCTTTTCGTATCTCTTCCATTTTGTTGCCTCCAAATGGATGGATTTTTACTATTTTTTTTTAACCAGAGCTTTTAGTTTTCTAATTGGCACCCTTATTCATGATTTCAGTAGTATAGGGAATGCCCAGAAGAGGCAACTCTTTTTATCAATGCAGATCAGCATCTTCTCTGCCACTTAGAGTCCATGCTGAGAAGTTGGTTAACTTGCCCAGGGTCGCATGGCCAGGATGTGTCAGAGGCAGGATTTGAATCCAGGTCTTCCAGTCTTTGAAGCCAGCTTTCTATCTACTCCACAATTCTGCTTCTTACCTTGGGTCTTAATTCTAGAGCAAGACCTAGAACTGGATCTTGGATGCAAGTCTTCAAGCCTCTCCTGGATTACTTTGCTTAGGCTCACATCCGTTCATGTATGAGGAGAGCCTTAAGCATCAAATTTTAGTTGAACATTAGAAACGTGTCTTGCTTTAATTGATTTTAAAATGTATAATTTGATGATATGGAATTGAAATGTTTTTGCACCTGCTCACTATTTTGTGAAACACTGGCATTGCAGGAGAAATATGGTGCTTTGTTACCTTCGTTCACAGAGATGTATGTGTGCCCCCATTCCTTCACAGATGCAAATGGCTAACATTGATGTTAGAAGTGCTTTAAAAACTCAAGTGGCTTTCTAAGTAAAGTGACCATTGTCCACGTGCATCTTTAACGTTGCTTACCACATCCGTAACAAGTGAGACATCATGTTTTTAATCATAATTTTAAAAGCTTAAAATCTAAAATACTTTATTTTAACAGCTACATGGGCCATGAACGGATTGTCCTAAATAGATTTTTGTTTTTCTAAATTCCCATGGCAGACTTTAGACGATGTTCATTTCTGTGGGTGCTGTGGTAATATTTCTTCCCAACTCTAAATTGAGTCATACCTCAGTCAGTTCTACCAATAGCCATAAGACTGCCATAGGCATTTATATTTGGTGCTTCTATAATCAGAATTGTCAATCTTGCCAGTATTCTACTTGAGGTGGTAACATGTTGCTTTGAAATAGGGCTTTTAGCAGGTTTCAGAAAGTGACCAAGTCTCACCACTAATTTCTCAGAGCTGTGCTTTTCTCTCCCAGTTTACTCCCACAAAATGGCATCTATCCAAAAAAAAAGTCACTCCTTCAGGCTTCCTTGCATGCAGAAGTTTTCAGTAACAGAAGGATACGGGCATAGCCTCAGTCAGCAAATTCTTCCAAATCTTTCCACCAGCCTTCTCAAATAGGCACTTAGATTCTCTAGCCTAGGGCCCCTAACATGAAGGGGCCCAAGAAGCTATGCTCCAAGCATGGCTTAAATCTCTCTAGAATCTGGGCACCCCAATTTAGAGTCTTCTTGAAGAAAAGATTCTAAAGAAATTCATCTGCAAATGTGCTCTTCAAGTTTCTGGTAATGTTTTACTATTGAATTTTGAGTCCTAGAGAGACTACAGCGGAAAAAGCCCCTACCCCAATCCCTAGGAAGCAGAGGCATAATGAGTACACTTGACAATTTCTGGAGGAAGTCTTCAGGAGAGTTCTAGATAGTGAGAACAGAGTCAGGAGATGGTAGAACCCTCAGAATTCTACAATGCCAAGATAATGGATTTATGTTTATAATTAAGGTGAAAAAAAAATCTGTGTGATGACATCAGGACCCAGAATGGGTCTATGATCTATTCCCTAGACTTTCCCTGAATAGACTTTATTGTACCAGTGGAAACTGCTTAGATCGGTTGTTCATGACAAACCTATAAACTCTTTAGTGATTGAGATCTGGTTTAGGTGCCTTTGAAATGATAGTTATCAACTTGGATAATGAGAACTGATGAGCCCAAAGGACCAAAGAACTGAGCTTGGCTTATGGATTTGTGCCTACCTCATTTTCATGTTTAAGTGTGCAACTACTGTATGTAGTATGAGGGAAAAGTTTGACTTTAGTGTTTTTAATCACCTCACTGCTTCTAGCTATAAAAAAAGATTGTAAATATTTTTACTATCACATTTTTGAACACCTTTAAAAAAGCAATTGAACCTAATATTGCCTGAGTATCCTGAGCAATATAGATTTCTATGTATTTATATGTAATAAAACATATTTATTTTTCCAATACTGTTATTTAATTTCATATATCAGTGTTTCTTGGCAGCCTTCAAAGACAAGTAGAATGTAATCAGAAATGCATGTAAATATTTCTTTGGCACTAATAAAAAGATACATCTACATTTTGTAAATTCTACCCCCGCCCCCAAAAAATCAGAGTAACCAAATGGCAATTTTCATGTAATATGACAGTTTCATTTGTATATGTTAAAATGATATTTTTCTAAATATTTCTCACTTGGAAATGGTACTTGGTGATATAAACAAATAATTTTGGGGGCCAAATATTTTTGTTGGTTTTTCTTTTCTGATATTCATTGTACTGATTCATTGAGTCTCAACTTTAAAATATGCATGAATTTCTTATTGTGCTCATGGTGATAACCTTAAGCCAATAGGTGGTGGGCAACATTTGGTTGGGAAGAATGACTCCAAAGCATAGATGACTATTAGCCACCTTTTCTATATGCCTGCTGGGCATGAATTTGACTAGGTTATGAAAACACCTTGTTTCTTGGATTCAAATAACAGACAAGGGTTTAAGGCATATCTCGACTTCATTTCCATTCACTTGAGTCACATTTATTTTTAAACAGAAAAGCTGACAAAGCAGGATAAATAGGAAAGGTGTACAAGAGCACGTCCTTTTGAGAAAAAGAAAAAAAATGCCTCTTTCCTCACCAATACTTCAGAGCCAAGAGAGGCAATGTGGCAGAATAAATGGTAGAATTAAGAGACCACTGGCTCTTGAATCAGAGAATTTGGTTCAAATCCTGCCTTTGAATTTGGTTCAAATCCTGCCTTTGATGCTTACTACCTCTAAGACCTTGAACAAGTTACTTTAATCTTCTTGGGTCTCAGTTTCCTTATATACAAAATGGGGGAACTTGATGACCCCTGTGGTGTCTTCCAACTCTAAATCTATAACCTTTTGAGTTAGGAAGACCTGTGTGCAAATCCTGCCTTTTATAGGCAGGATTTATTAGCCATATAACCATGGGCAAGTCACTTAAGCTCTGAGAGCTTCAGGTAAGTTTCTAAGACTTACCTATGCAATTATAGACTTATTGCAATCTGCATTTGTGGATGGATTCCTGTCCCAATGAAGTTATAGATCTTTAATGCATTGAAATCTTTATTTCCTGGTAACTCTCAATGTTAAGATTTTTTCTTTGTCTGATAAATTAGGGTCAGTTCAACATTTTCTTGGAAGTAAGTGGATTCTCCTTAGGGGAAAAAAAAAGCATATCTAAGGTGCTCATTGACTGTCATAGGGCCCACCACAATTCCACATGCTGGCCTCCCTTCCAATTACAATGCAAACTTGAAAGCTAAAGGTATGAAAGAGGGAAGGTGGAATCCTTCTTAATGCCACTAGGGGGAGGCTTGGAAATTGGAGACAAAAGTTGGCCATTGTCCTTCATTGACCTCAGTCCTTGACTAACTTTGCTGGCCATCCCATTCAAGTCTTTGAAATAACCAGGTTGACTATCCTAAGGTCATATGGAAATGGACTCTCTTCTATACTGAACTTTCAAAACTTTGAATTTAGAAAATATTTAAGATGTGGCTGAAATTCAACATTCATTCAATATCAACAGGATTTTGCCAATCTTAATGTTGGCTCTCAGATAACAGAAAAGGAATTTTCCACATTCTTATCACTAAATTAGCACTCCTACTTAAGAACAGAATTAATTGATATTTCACATATGTAGATGAAAAGTCTTCTTTAAGTCTAGGTATTGTGAAACCCTATCTCTTTTTCTTTATAGAATTTAACATTAGCCAGATATTTCTAGGTAGCCGTGTAATTAATATTAGCATTAAGCTGATGTTTAGACTTTTTTCATATATAATATCCATAAAGGAGCATTGTTTTGTGTTTTTGTTTATGCTTTTTGAGTCTAAGGAATACAAAGATAACTGAAACTGAAATTTCTCATAGATATATTCTCTTTTCTCAGAAAAAGCGTATTCATTGTTCATAACCAAAGTGATAGAAATACAGAATCATAGGCTTTAGATATAGAAAGTCTCCTCTCATCATCTTCAGGAATTGGTAGCCAAAAGTGATCATGGAATTGCTCTTTGGGAAGTTACTAATATGTAGAAGGCTGCTTGAAGACAACCATCCTTTATTTACCTTTACATCCCCAGTACAGTACCCTCCATCTAGGTATTCAATAAATGTTTGTAGAATTTACTATCAAGCTAGTATTGAGTCTCCAAGCATTACCCCAATCTGGTCTACTCAGCATATGGCCCCAATTTCTTTGGATTAGGATAATTTGTCAGAATTAGCAATCAAGTATTTTTTGAGACCCCATGGCAATGATGTGCATCCCAAAGTCACCGTCCCTCCCTCCTACAAAATGACATTTCATGGCAGCCTAACTGGTATCCCTCCCCACCCCAGCCCCGCCGCCTGCAATTTCCTATTTTTGCAGTTTTAGGTAGGCTGAAGGAGAGAGGTTGGTTATTTGACTCTGGGGGGAGTGTGTTTGCTTGCTGATTCACGTCACTGGGATAGCCTTTGTGAAGGCAAGGGGAACAGAGAAGAATTTTGGAATGTCGAGTGGGAGGGGTGGCAGTTTATTCCAAGCTGAGCTGAGCTGGTAAGAAGAAAAATGCTGGAGTTGGGTAAGGGAAGTTGTGAAAAGATGTATTGGATTGAGCCAGAGAAGGAAAGGAAGAATCAAAGTTTTATGTAATTACTATGCCATCTCCCCATCCTCGCTCCACCCCCATTTTAAGCTAAAACTACTGAGATTCAGGTGCTGTTTAGAGAAAAATCAAGGTGAAATAACGTTTAGATTTTATTCTTGTAATCCAATCAGCAACCCTGCCCCCCGCCCCAGCCAAAAAAAAATACACACATTACAGATCGCCATTAGCACATATATGTTCTTGTATCCACAGCACCTAATATCTGTCATACAAAAGGAGCTTAATAAATACTTGTTGGTTGATGAATGGAATATGATAGAGAGGGAAGGAGTGTTAAGAATGCTGAATTTGAAGGCAGAGGCACCCCGAGTTTGAGTCCTAGCTCTGCTATTAACTATTTGGGCAAGGCATTTGATTTCGTGGGTCTCGTTTTCCTTTATTATAAAATGATACGGTTGGACTTCATAAACTCCAAGGTCTCTCCTAACTACAAGTCAATGACCCTATGACAGTACTAGGAATAGATAGTATGAAATCCTCCAGAGGAGACCATCCATAAATTGATACCCTTTTTGAAAGGGATTCTGCCCTCATTATTTCTCTGTAAGTTGGGGCAGTCCTTACATAACTGAGAGCATATGACCCTCCCCAAACCTGGAAGAGCAATAGCATGGGCTCCTTCTCTTATATCTAATAAAGTAAACGTATCAGTCAAAGGATCAGAGAGAGACAAAAGAATGTAAGGCTAAATTAAGTGAGTACTTTATTCATCTCCCTTGTAATGGTGGGGACTTTGATCCTGAAATGAATGTTCTCTCTGGCATCCAGAGAGACTCATCCCAGTCCTGCCCCCAATCTGGTTATTTTACTAATGCCAATAAAAGAGTGATTCGAATGAGTGATTTGAATGAGTGATTTGTCTTTTCTTTGTGGTGGTCGTGGGGAAGAAGGAAGAATGGGGCCAGGGTAGTGGACACCTTCCTCATAACGCTAGAGTGATGTCTCAGTGAAATTTTCTAAATATGTATAGGCCAAGAAATGGGAAACTGAGAAGAATGACTCAAGGGGCATGCTTGTAACAGGAGGCATGGGCTTTAATAATCCAATCCATCCATGCCCTCTCTCAAGGGAGGAAGGGAGAGAGAGACATCCATAGCTTTGAAATTTACTTCAGTTTATTTAGGGTCTCCAAATTGGCTAACCCAAGGCTTAATGATTAGCCTTTCCTTTGCTACCTTCTGTTCTGGGTGGGGAAGTGAGGTGGGGGTGGTGCTGTTTGCCGAAAGCTGAAAGACATCATGAGAAGAGAGGGAAAGACAGACTAGCAGAAACCATCTATCTGGGTCAAACTTAAGTGTGGGAAGGTCAAAGTGGCTATTAAAAAATACTTTCCTCTTCTGTGGGAGCTCACAGGTCAAGCTTCTCAGGTTAGCAATCTCTAGTGAAGCAACTGCCTGATTGAGCTCTCCCGTGGGCCAGGAAGACAAGCTATGTTTTCGAGAGGTCTTATGATCGAAGATGTTATATCTCCCTTTTTTGTAAAGAGTTGCCAGGTGTGGAGACAGATGGTTCTAGTGGACTTTTCCCCTTCTAACCGTGGGAAATAAAATAATGAGTACTGTTATTATTTTTGATGTCACACTGGGAGGTAAATCTGGCCAGCAACAAGTTGTATTGGTCCATTGCATCTGTTTAGTTTTAAAAAAGACATTAAAAATACTTGAGGATTGAATTGGTCTCAATACAATTTTTTAAAGTAAATTTTTTCATCTGCTCTATGTTCTCTTTTAGGGTTTGGGCCAGAATTTTGTTTACAGATTCTCTGAGTTCCCTGGTACTGGTTATAAGAAACATGGGAATATATTCATATCCAGAGCAGCAACTGGGACTATTTGCATACTAGAGTAGCTTGAGTTGGGTCTAAAATGAGGTGCAGTTGTTCTGTGAGAGGTGGCTCACTGTCCCCTTGAGGGGTTAGGAAACAAGGTGGGCCCAGAAGAAGGAGGGGCCCTCCAGTGAGGTAACCCTGTAGCTAGCTTTCCAGGCTCAGTGGCTGCAGATGTTGGTGGGGGCTAGCAGGAATATCAAGCATTATAGAAGGAAGAACATATTCCACATTTCAGCAACCTGGGGCAAAGCCCAGTTTGCCCAGACTAGTTACAACTCCATATGCAACCCAAACCTGTACCCATCTATGAGCACATCAAGGGATTAATATTTGCCCAACAGCATACCTGCGCTTCTCGGTGTAGATTGCCATCGAAGCCTGAAATTGAATTTGCAGTGAAATAAAACAGATCACCAAAGATTTGCATCTTGAAGTGACCTTATAGGTCATCTGGTCCAATCCCTTCCTTTTACAGATGAAGTAACTGAGGTGACCTGACCAAGGTCACAAAGGTATGAAGTAGCAGAACCAGGATCCAGACCCAGACCCTGTGACCCCACACCTCAAGCTCTTTGAGTGCAGTGTGATAAATCTAAAATTTATTTCTAAGAGGCCTTACTTTCCTCTGGCTAGTAGCTGGTTTCTTTAGTGAGATAACCTGAACCCTAACCACTATCCATTCAAATGAAGCCTTACCTAGAGGCACTTCTTTCCCCTTGGTGCTCTGGCCTGCCTACATATACAAATGAAGCCAGGAAATTATCCAAGTAACTCAGTACCACGTACCCTAACCCTAAGTTATGGGAATCATTGAGCAGATGGAGGGTCTCCATCCAAAGATCGCCAAGGTCCCATCGTGTTCTTTGATCATGTGATTCCATGATTTATAACTCAAATTAGGTTTAAGATACCTTCCTTGATTTTGCTCATGTATACACGCTTCCTTACTTTCCATAACTGTATATTCACAAATCGGTACGCTCACCATTTTTTAATTAGTAGAGTGTGAGTACCACAGGAAGTTAGTAAGAGTCATGTTATCCCAACCTATCTTAAGACTAGATTTTTTTTCTTTGTTTTTAATCTCCACTCTGATACAGGACCCAGAGCTAGAAGGGGCCTTAGAAATCTGTAAGCCAACCCCTCATTTCAGATGAGAAAAGTGAGACCCATAGAGGTTAAAAGATTTGCCCATGGCCACCCAGCTTGTAGAGCTAAGATTCGAATCTGAGTCATAAAATTTTGAAAGCAGCACTTTTTCCCACCACACCATGACAGATAAAGATGGGTGGTCTTTATGAAAAGCGTTCCCTTTAAAAATTAATTTGGATGACAAACAAGTAATGAATGGGATCCTTTGAAACTGGGAGAAAAAATTGTGTTGGGTGTGCATAAAACAGTCTACAAATGGGTGACCAAATCAGCATGGCTTTCTCTAATGGTTTTAGGCTATCCAAGAGTAGGAGGGAGAAGGCAGACAGAGGAGTGTGTGACCCCCAAGGTTGGGAGGTGGTAGAGATGGACAGTAGAGAATGTCAGTGGCAAACAGAATGAAAGGATCCTAGCTTGCTAGTGAGTGTGGACTTAGAAGGACTAATTATAGGGGCTGGGCCAGGTAGGGAGCCAAGTAAAGCAAGGAGAGGAAGATGAGGTCACAAAGGGGGCAGAGAGTAGATGAGAGAGATGGAAAGGTGGAAAAGTAAGGACATCATCAAAGGCAACTCAGCGGTCAATCTCACTGGAGGCAAAACAATGCTGAGTGATGGTGTGGTTCTTGGCGTGGCTCTATTTGTGGGTGGCAAGTTGAGATGAAGGTTATAGACTTGAATTAAGAGGTATTGGGAGGCTTCACAGTTCTTCTTTGGAGTAGCAGCCAATCTCCTGACATCTCACTGCTCCCTTCCTGACCCTTTTCCTTTCTCTTTTTATTGTGCCTTTAACCACCATTCACTCTAACTCTCCTCATTGAAACATAGTTTAGGAGGGTCTGGGGGTTGAATGATCATGGTCAAAATGGGCAACTATCCTAGGAGATAGGGACTAGACCTGAGGTTTCACTGGTGTAGGGAACTTCCAGGTGAGGGCATTCCCTGTTCTAGTGTAGGTCAGAACTTCCTCTTCAGCTAGTTATAGGCAGTTGCTCAGAG
This sequence comes from Trichosurus vulpecula, assembly GCF_011100635.1. Lineage (NCBI taxonomy): Eukaryota > Metazoa > Chordata > Mammalia > Diprotodontia > Phalangeridae > Trichosurus > Trichosurus vulpecula. The sequence continues at coordinate 178,270,154 of NC_050581.1, forward strand.
ATCTGGAAGGTATCACTTGCCCAGGATCACACAGTCAGCATGTGGCAGAGATAGGATTTGAACCCAGATCCTAAAGATTTCTAATCCAGTGTCCTTTCCACTAAACCGTGCCAAAGAAAGGCTCCATGACACAGTTTGGAAAGGACACTATTCCCTCAAGTCTTTCCTCTGCCCCTTCTCCTAACCCTTTTTCTAGTGTGCCCTGAGTCACAACAGTCCTTCTTCCCGTTTGCCTGTAACCCCCAACTCGGTAAGCCTTTCTTGCAGTATGTCCGTAGAAGAGAAGGTTTCCCTTCAGTTTGTTGTTCCTGATCCTTGGTGGTTATTATTCAGTCATGTCCCGACTCTTCATGAGCCCATATGAGGTTTTCTTGGCAAAGATACTAGAGTGGTTTGCCATTTCCTTCTCTAGCTCATTTTACAGATGAGGAAACTGAGGCAAACAGAGTTAAGTGACTTGCCCAGGGTCACACAGGTCAGATTTGAACTCAGATCTTCCTGACTCCAGTCTCTGCACTCTATCCACTGTGTTATCATTAGCCCTGGTAGGGGGGAAAAACAAAGAAAAGTTTAGAGCCAAGAATTCTATATCTAAGTTAACAGTTTGAAGCAAAATACTTTCTGTGTCCCTACTTGCTTGGCTAAATGAAGGAGTCTCTAACTTCCCCGGCTCTAGGAGCCCCCACACCCCAGATGCCAATTGGAACTCCAGCTGCTGTGCCCCTACACTGTCTTGTTGAAGGACAGGTATAAGGATAGCAACTCCTTCCAGCAAGGCAGGGAGCACTTTCTCTGCAAGTTACTGTCTTAATGACCGGTCTAGAGCACAGGATGGTGTCTTGCCTAGGTTCAAAAGTGGGACTTAAACCTAGTCTTTCTGGCTTTGAGGCTAATTCACTTCAATCCTTGGAAAGAAACAAGTTGTGAAGAGTATGCTTTTCATGAAGCTGCATTTTCTCCAGATACTCTCTCTTTGTCTCTCTCTTTCTCTTCCTTCCTCCTGCCTCTTTCTGATCTCTTTGTCTCTGTTTCTGTCTCTGTCTGTCTGCCTCTCCCTCCCTCCCCGACCCTCTTTTTCTCTCTGTCTCTCTGTCTCTCTCTCTCTCCCTCTCTCTCGCTCTCTGTCTCTGTCTCCATGTCTGTCTGTCTCTCCCTCTCTAGATATACATTTTTGGGGGTTTCTGGAAATTTGATATATTTTAGGAGGCTGTTTTTAATATCTAATTTGCATAGCGACATCCTATTAAAACAAAGCCAGTCCTCCAGGCACAGCTCAGAAGCATCAGAAGCCCTTACTATTTTTTCCCATCAGCTTTTCCCTTCCCAACACTCTTCCCTCCACACACATATTCTCCTTCTCCTACACCCCCCCCCCCACAACTCAGCCTCAAAAATAAAATGCCTTGGGGAATGATGAGCTTTTTGCTGCCTTTTTTTCCCAGGGACAGCCAAGCCCTTGCTCTGAGTCCTGCCAGCAGCTTCCAGTAAATATTTGGCCATATACAAAGTACTCTCCTTTATCCACAGCAAGCAGGTCAAGGTCCAGATGCCTTTGAAAACTGAAGGGAGTTTGGAGGAAAAAAACCAGTGCTGTTTGTTTTCTTTAAGTTTCAAAAGAAAACAAAAAACACTTGCTTGGCCAACCGGGCACTTTTTGGGGGCACAATCATCTCTTTCTCAGGGAGGTAGTCACTTTCTTCTTGGCTGGCCTCTTGTTACTTAAGAATGTCCTGGCCTGCTTGACGATGGCAGGTCATGGCTGTGATGTCAGGGAGTGCGTCCCACTGTGAGGATGTGTGTGGTGGCTGACAGATTCCAAGACGAGCCATGTGGAAACTGATTCCCTACAGTGTTCCTCACTATTCTCTGGGGGCCAGCAATCCCCAACCTTTCTCCACTGGTGACACTGTTTCCTTGTTTTGTGAGGATGTGACAGGTCCCCAGTTTCACCATACCATTTCACAGGTACTTCCCCATCCCCCAAAAAAGTTTTACATCATATACTATTTTTTAACGTTAGAGAAACCCACAAGTCAATTATTATTCATTAGTTTTTTTCAGGAATAAATTGAGATAGTTGACCTCTAAGGTCTTGTCCAACATTGAACTCTATTACTCACAGGGCCATAAATTTAGAGCATGTCACTCCCTCCACTCCATTTTAAAGGGAGAAAATAAACAAAACCCTGCAGCCCAGAGGGGTGGGATCTGAACACGGATCCTTTGACTCTGGAGACATAACTCTTTCTACTGCCTGGAAGAACAAGCTTTGATTCTTGCCTCTGTCTTGGGGACAAATCACTTTACTCTCTTTGGAGTGGTTTCCTCACCTCAAAAAACCATGGGGTTGGATAAAATGACCTTTAAAGGCAGCCTAGCATGGTGGCTGGAACTTAGCTCTAGAAAGATCTAGCTCCAAACCCGTCTTCAGAAAGGGGCATATTATTAATATTTTTATTTACACTGAACTTTTGGTACTCCTAGGCTAGTAGAGAAGTCTTCAGCTTTGCAATCAGGTTTCTTCTTCTACCCTTTAGGCTTGCCACTATGGGCATATCATGCAGTCTCTCTGTGTCTGCCACCCAGAAGTTTCTTCAGAATTTAATGATGTGAGTGAAAGCAGGAAAAACGAAACCAGTCTTTGCTCTTCACTCTCTGTGCTACCAGCTTCCACGAGGCTTATTGTTAGGAAAATCTTCCTCACAGTTGGAACTCTCAAAGTAGAACAGAGCTGCCTGGGGAGGTCATGGGGAAGTTGCCCCTTGATGGATGGAGGTCTCCAAGCACAGAAAGCATGGCCACTTGTTGAATGTGTTGTCGTAGGGATTCTCTCAGCCATCAGTTGACTCCGAGGCCTTGGAGGCTTGCAGCTCTGAGGGTCTTTCATTCTAGTGCTGTGCTTCATAGTATTTTCTGATTTCCCTTATGACAGTTGGAATCATGGGAGTTGGCAAGGATCCAATCCAGGATTAGTAAACAGCATGAAACAATACTGGGTTTAGAGACAGACAGACTCAGTTCAAACACTGACTCTGCCATTTATATGGTGTGACCTTGGACAAGTCACTGCATCTCTGAGAGTCCTCATTTTCCTCCCCTATAAAATGTGGGATTGGACCAGGTCGCTAGGCAACTTCTGAAGCCCCTCCCATACCTGTCTCCGTTCTTGTTTATGATCACGTATCTTGAAAGGAGGGGTGGGGCTGAGTACGTAGGACAGACAAAGCACAGATCTCCTGAGACTTGGATTTCCTGCTACCTTGGTTCAGAGCTTGGGAAGTCATCTGAAGCCATTGAGGCCAGAAAAAAATGTGAATGAGATTTCCAAGGATGGGCCAAAGATCTGAAGCCTTGACATTGGCCAGCCACTAGGAAGTGCCAAAGCCACGAGGCATTTTTCTCATTTTGGAGACAATGTAAATTGATGTTCTTGTGCTCAGAGCTAATAATTATACTAACCAAGGTGTATATAGCGATGTACTGGGCGCAGCGCCAATGAGCTCTTTACAATTATCTTTGATCCTCAGTGCCACCCTGGGAGGTAGGTGCCATTATTATGCCCATTTCACAGTCGAGGAAACTAAGGAAGGTGGAGGTCAAGTGATTTGCCCAGGGTCTCGCCAGTGTCTGAGGCAAGATTTGAATCAGGTCTTCCTGACTCCAGACCTAGTACTCTATTCACTGAGCCACCAGTGACTTGCCCAGGGTCATACTGCTAGCACGTGTCAGAGCCAGGACTTAAAACTCAGTCTTCCTGGCTCCATGACTGGCAATCTAACCACTATACTACACTTCCTCTAGGGCTTTTGCTGGTTCACTTTCATACCAAGAAAAAGAGTACTGCACCCTGTGGAGTAGGTACTAAGGACCCCAAGAGGTCATGTTACTGGATACAACAAAAGACATGGTCTCCCTTGGACGAGAGGAGCTTCTTGTCTGAACCCTCTGTTGCAATGTCTCATGACAGTTGAAGACTCCAGATCGGTCCCTCCCCCTTTTATAGAGCAGGGGTTGCACAGCCCTTAGTTCGTGGCACACACGTTTTCATTCATCCAAGTTTTGAAAGGACAGCCCATCAGAGGAGCGCAGTGCCCCAGTGATCTGCTGCTCCATGTGGGCTGCCATGAGCATATTTTCTCAGTATATAACATCTCAAAAAAGTCCTCTGAAGTATTTCCATCCCTCACCCTCTTTTCCATTGTGCCAGTTACCTATTAGAAAATCGCTAATGCCACATTTGCTGATGCTCTTTGAGTCATTAGAGGGCTTCAGAACAGGAGCCCAGGGCATATGTTTCAGGTGATTCATCGTTTGAGACAAGAAAGAAGATCAATCTCAATTCTTTCTCCTGGCAAAGGTCACTGACAAAAAAAGCCATAAACACTTCTGGTTGCACTATAGCCTTGAGACTTGAAGGGAAAATCCATCACTAGAGGGACGGAGCAGCAGCTGGGGTCCTGGCCATCGTCATAAGCCTAGGACACTGGGTGATGAGCCCTTGGCATTAATGATGAATTCCATTTTACATGGAGTATCCAAACTTCATTTGATGGAAAGGAATTATGATTCGGTGCTGGGCAGTGGTCAGAACTCTGAACTTGGAGGTGGAGGACTTGAATTCAAACACCCCTCCTCACCCCCGATGCCACTTATGACATACATGGCCTTTTGCAAGCTACTTCCTCTCTCATGCCTCAGTTTCCATGTCTGTAAAATGAGGGGGTTGGACTTGGTGACCCATAAAATTTGGCAAACTGGTCTGTGAAAATGACTTCAGTCAATCAACAGGTCCTTACTGTGTCACATACTGTATTTGGATACAAATACAAAGAGTGAAAAAAAATGCCTTCTGTCAGGGAGCTTACATTCTGGAGGGGTGAAGGAGGTAATGATGGCATGGGTGTATAAATATATAGGGCATAAGAATAAAGAGAATAAATGCAAATAAATACAAGGTACTGAAGTATAGGGGCAGCTAGGGGGCGCCATTGTGCATAGAGTGCTGGGCCTGAAGTCAAGAAGAGACATCTTCCTGAGTTCAAATCTGGCCTCAGATGCATACTAGCTGTGTGATCCTGGGCAAGTCACTTACCCCGTTTGCCTCAGTTTCCTCATCTGCTAAATGAGCTGGAGAAGGAAATGGCAAGCCACTCCAGTATCTTTGCCAAGAAAACCCCAAATGCAGTTTCCAGAGCAGGACATGATTGAATTGACTGGACAACTTAAATAAAGTGTCATTTAGTGGGGGGTAGGAGAGGTGGGGAATGTTAGCATTTGCAGGGATTAGGAAAAACTATGTCTTGCGCTACAGTTTGAAGGAAGAGAGGGCTTGTGTGATGCAGGGATCAGGAGAGAGTGCATTCCAGGCATGGAAAATGGCTTGTGAAGATTCATGGAGTCAGGAGGTGGAGTGTGTCAGGATTAAAGAGTGCAGGAGGGGGATTAATGAGCAATGAGGCTGGAGAGCTACATTGGCGCCAGGTTATGAAGGATTTCTACATTAAACAGGGGATTTTCTATTTTCCTTTTTTTTTCTAGAAGCAATAGAGAGCTACTGGAATTTATCCCAGGATAGAGGAATGACCTCAGGGCAGACCTTTGGTTTAGGAAAATCCCCTTGGCAGCAGTGTGGAGGATAGGTTTGAGTGGAGAGAGGTTTGAGGCAGGGAGACTAACTGAAGGACCATCCAATAATCTGGGTGAGAGGTGATGAGTGCCTAAAAGAAGTTGGCAACTAGGAGAGTGGAGAGAAGGGGAAATGGAGACGAGAGTGATGCTTTGGCAATTGATGGGATATGGGAGGTGAGAGAGAGGGAAGAGTTGAGGGAAGTCAAAGACGACCGCGAGAGATTGGAAAAACAATGGCACCTTCAACAAAAATGGAGAAACTTGTAAGAGTTGGGAGGATTTGCAGGTGCCGAGTTTGAAATGCATCCAGCACGTCCATTTTGAAATGCCCAGTGGCAGTTAGTGATGCATGACTCAAGCTCAGGAGAAACACTGGGGTTGGGTAGATTGGTTAGCTCCATCTGTGATTTATCTGCAGAGATGATTATTTATCCCATAGGAAAGGATAAGGTTACCAAGGAGACAAGCTAAAGAAGAAAAGGCCCAAGACAGAGCCCTGAAGGACACCCACGGTTAGGGGATGTGACATGGATGATGACTCAGCAAGAGTCTGTGGAGTGATCAGAGAGGCAGAAAGAGAACCAGGAAAGTAGTGTGGCAAGAACCCTGAGAGAAATGAGTATCCAAGAGGGTCAAATGCAGAGAAAGATCAAGAAGGTCAGAAATTGAGAAATGACCATCAGGTTTGGCCATTAAGAGATCGATGCTAACTTTGGAGAGAACAATCTCCCAAGGTCACAAAAGTAGCCTTATCACAAAAGTATTGGTATCCCCACTTTACTAAAGAGGATATTGAAATTCAGAGAGGTTGTGTGAGTTGCCCAGGGTCACACAGCTAGGAAGCATCAAAGACATGTCTGGGACTTCTTGCTTCAATTCTATCATTCACTCCACCAAGCCATGTTGGCCCTCCAAATGCTGCTGGTTTTGTTTTAAAGAAATAGAAAAAAGCAGCCACCAACAAAAACCAAATGTCTCAGAAATGACTCTATTTTTCCTAGCATAAGGAATAGTTAATAGCCTCAAGACTGAAGGTTCCCCACCCCTGTGTTAAGATACAGACGCAGTAAGGTGCTATCTGTAAATGGCTAGTACATTGACCCAAATGTTGAGGGCTCCTTAAGGCCGTTCAGAATCATTAGGACTCAAGGCAGTGTGGTGCAATGGGAAGAGCCAAAAGAATTGGATTTTGATGGATTTAGAGCTGGAAGGACCTCTCAGAGGCCATCTAGTCTAAACCTCTCCTTTTAAAAATGAGGAAATTGAGTCCTAAGGAGGTGACTCTGTATTCACACTCTGGCCATCTGCCTCTCAATCTAGCCCTCTTTTCACTGTGCCGGGCTCCCATGGGGCAATCAGCTAGTTCTGAAAACTTGAGGAAGATATTTCCATCCTGGGCACCATTTTCTTCCTTGATAAAACAAGGGTTTGGATGGAATAAGATCCTTTCCAACTAAGGTCCCAGCTCGGTGTCTTATGATCCTCTTACTTCTGACTTGAGGTAGGTCTAATAATCAAACCTCTGCCCACGTGAGATCTTTTTCACCAACATTTCTCTGTTTAAAAAAAATCATCAAAATATATTCTGAGAACCTGGAGGTCTTCCAGATGCCTCCAGATGGATTCATTGTTTTGCTTATTGGTTACAAGTCAAAGGTAATGACATTTGCACAGGAGTGCTCATGCCAAATATGTTAACGCTTCATTTGGTTTCCAGTGACCTTAAAAGGTTCTGTGAATTTAGGCGAGGAAACCCCTGGCCTTTTGCAGACAGGTGTAGTCAATCTATATCAGTCCAGGGTCTACCCCTCATGAGTTACTTTTCCATCTTTACAAGATAAACACTGATTGGTGGCTGGATTGCAAATAGTTTGACTGAAGGGAGAATGATGCCGTTAGCCACAGCAATGAGACTGTCACTGGATTCTATACAATTCCCAGGAGCTGTGAAAAACCCTGCTGAGCATCTCTATGTTGTAGACACAGTCATCTTGTGATCTAAGACTATTTCTTTAAGAAAAGGTGAGGAAGCCAGCCCGCCATGCTGAAGACAACCCAATTCCTGCAGCTTCCCTTGGCTCCAGCCAAACACTTCATGCGTATTTGGCGAGACTCCCACTCTTGTACTCTACATTCCAGCCAGACCAGCCTCCTTGTTCCTTCTAGCACATGGCCCTGGAGCTCCTCCTCCCCTGTGTTTAGAATGGCTTCCTTCTCAGCTTGACCTTCTAGAGTCCCTAACTTCCTTCAAAGGTCTTTTCCAGGACTCCCATTCCTGATTCCCTCTAGTCATCTATGCTCTTCCCAGCCCTGAAACTTCCTATAAGTTTGTGGACGTTACTTTGTACAGAGTTTGTATCTGCTATGAGTACCCATTATACCCACAGTACAGCGTGAGCTGCCTAAGGGCGGGGGACTGCAGTCCTCAGCATCCAGCACAGGGCTAGGGCTGGTTGGGACTCAGGAAGCAGTCTCTGCATGAAGTTCTTGGACTAGACCATGAGCTATTTTAGAGTATATTTGTGGCATTTTTTTTCTTTTGAGATTTCCCAAGAAATAATAGGGCTACTTCGCCTAGGATAATTGAAATCTCTCCTCCCTCACCACACTATCTCTCTGTCTCTCTCCCTCACTCTCCCTTCCTCTCTCTCTCTGTCTCCCTCCTTCCCTCTCTCTATGTCTCTCTTCCCCTCTCTCTCTCCCTCCCTCTCTCTGTTTCTTTTTCTTTTCCTCACTCCCTGCTTCTCTCTCTCTCCTTCATGTCTCTCTGTCACTCTCTCACTCCTTTCTCTTTCTGTCTCTCTTGCTGTCCCTGTCTCTCTCTGTCTTTCTTCACTGCCTTTCTCTCTTTCCCTTTCTCTCTCTCTCTCTCTCTCTCTCTCTCTCTCTCTCTCTCTCTCTCTCTCTCTCTCTCTCTCTTTCTTTCTCTCTGTCTCTGTCTCTCAATCAATCTCTCTCTCTCTCTCTCTCTCTCTCTCTCTCTCTCTCTCTCTCTGTCTCTCTCTTCCCCCCTCCCTCTCCCTCCATTCCTCCTTTTGCCATTCTATTTTCAGCTCCTACTTCCACTTCTTCCATCTGGCAAATGCCCTATTCCAATGATGTGACACCATCAGAGCGACCAAGAAAACCCCTAACCAAAATTATATGCCATCTTGAGAAGCGTCAGGGTAAAAAGCTGAAACCTGAAGCTGCCTCTTGTTACCTCTATGTTTCCAGGAGCAGGGCTAACCAGAGTTCTTAACTATTGCTAATTCTGGTCACATCTCCCAAAGAGTAATCTGGACTACTCTCAAGTCACAGACTCTAAACTTCCTGCCTCTTGGCCTGCCTTCTGTACTTGTTGGGCATGTCTGAAATGAAAAGGTGGCCAACAGTGGTGAGCTCAGTGATCACACCAGGGCTGGACAACTCCTGAGCTTTGGCTTTGTTATTTCAGAGGCAGATAACATAATCCTCACGTCTCATTTGCTAGTAATACTTTTTACGTCAAATAATTTGTCAGTTTCAGAAACAATATAGAAATTGGATTGTTTAAATTTCATCTTCCCCTCTTGGTGTGGTGAATGGCACTGGCTCTGATGTCAAAAGACCTGGATTCCAATCCTAGCTCTGACTGCTACTGCGTGTGTGTTCTTGGACAGCTCATCCAGCCTCGCTCATCCTTCAGTTTCCTCGTCTGTAAAATGTGTGAGAGGCTGGAAACATGGAGCACTGCTTTTTCTCCTGCATTCTCTGGAGTTGTTTTCAGCCTCTTATCTAGATGTGTCTGTATGTCTGTTGTTATAATATTAATAACAACTATGGTAATCATCGTCATCATCGTCATTATTATCTATGAATTTGTTGGTGTGGGGGACTGCCAGCATGAAGAACAGAGCCCGACAGTGCTTGTTGATTAAGTGATTAATTGTCTGGCAACTCCATCCACCAATGCAGAGAATATTAACAGTAAGAAATACCAACAGCTAGAATTTATAGAGTTTGTTTGAGTTATAGGTTAAGGTTTGTAAAGCACTTTACTTGGGTTATCTCATTGGGTCCTCACGATAATCCTGGGAGGTAGGTGCCATTTTACAGATGAGGAAACTGAGAAACAGAGAGATTAAATGATTTGCCCCCTCGTCATGTCATCCTGACTCCAAGTCCAGATACATAACTAGTCTGCTCCTCAAACTGAGGTCAGAATGCTGAGCTGTCAAGGGATTTGCCCAAAATCCCTCAGTTCATCTGTGTCAGAAGCAAGATGTGAACCCAAGTCTCCTTGACCCCCAAGGCTGGCCCTGCCTGGATTTGCGTCTTCCAGTTTCAATCATGTTCTCTTGAGCTAATGTCATCTTCAGACACATTTGAGACAGTTATCAGCCTTCTGATAACAACTTCCATCTCATTCCATCCTCCCAGAATGTTGAGAAAGTCATGTGATCCCTTCCTGTCGGCTGCTATCCATTGTCGAAATAGCCGCCTCAAAGGCCCTTTGATGCACCCTCTTCCCTTTGAACTGCTAAGAGACCGTCTGCTGAAACATCAGCTTTCCCTTATCCTAGACACCAGAGTCCTTTGTCTGTTCGAAACAGAGCTGTCCCTGCAGTGACAACCGCTCTCCCTTTGAAGGGGAAAATCAGGTGAAAATGAACATTGAAGGCAACCTCAAGGGAGAAAGAAAGCCAGGAAAGGAGGATTTGCAAGCTTGGTGGGTTGAGGTGCAGTCAGTAGAGCACCCAGCCTGGAGCCAGGAAGACTCTGAGTTCAAATCCAGCCTCACTTACCTAGTGTGACCCTGGCTGATTGTGGTGGTGGTGGTGGGGGGGTTATTGTTGTTGTGGAGTCATTTCAGTCATGTCCGACTCTTCATGACCCTCTGTGGGATTTTCTTGGCAAAGATACCGGAGTGGCGTGCCTCAGTTTCCTTATCTGTAAATGAGGATAACAACAGCACCAACCTCGAAGAGTTGTTGTGTAGGTCAAATGAGATACTAATTGTAAAGCACTTTGCTTGTTCCCCTCCCCCATTGTGGTGGGTGGAAATGAGGTTAACAGTCTCACCTGCTTTTCCTTGATGGTAGGAGGATGTTGTGAGCAGATTGGATGTCTGTGTGCCTCAGGTGTATTTGATCATCAGCTGATACCTCCAAATGTGTACCTGGCTTCTCAGAATCTCTTTCCTATATGGTCCGAGTATTAATCATTCCCTCGATGGCAAGGGTTCTAAACCTGGGTCTGGTGATAGATTTCAAGGAGTCTATGAACTTGGATAGAAAGAAACTCTACCTTTATCTCCTGATAATTGGTGACCTTTGTAATCTTAGGTATTCTATTTTATTCATTTAATTACAAAATTCTGAGAAGGAATCCCAAGGCTCCACCAGAATGCCCATGGAGTCCAGGACACACACAAAAGGTTGGGAACTCCTCCTCCCTGGGTTCCTCAATGCTCTTCCTCCAGGGATCCCCAGGACAGTAAGGGCTATGGTCAGCACAGTTCAGGGGAGCAAGCAGTGGACAGGGAAAAGGGAATTCCCACTTCCAATTCTGCCCCAATTACATGTACCTAGCTTTACGGAATGTTGACTAAACAAAGAAATAACTGATGCTCTTATTTCCATAATGCCTTAAGAGTTTCAAAGAATGCTGTGATATAAAATTATTGCTGTTTTTACTTTACAAATGAGGAAACCGAGACAGAATTAAGTGACTTGTGCACAGTCACATGGTTTGGAGATGTTGGAATGGGGAGATTTGAACCCAGATCTCCTGGTTCCAAATTCAGCAGCTTAGCTATACTGTCATTCAGACACATGGATAAATCAGAACAGAGAAGCAAACCAACTTAGTTTGTGACCTTGGGAATGCATTTCAGTTCTCTGGTCCTCAGTTTTCCCTCCAAAAGATGGGAGGATTAGGCTAGATCACCTGTCCCTTCTGTGGCTGCCATTCTTTTGTTTTGTGATTCTCTTTTGGTCCCAAATAGCCAGCTTTCTCTTATAACAGCCTCGCCACGGCACTGTCCAATGGTTTAAAGCCTTCAGATACTGAAGTAATTCTAAGTCCAGGCCAGGATTTCCACCCATCTTCCCACACCTTTCTGCATCCTGTATGATAGGCAAAATTATATAGTGGAGAAGGTGGTCAGCTTGGATTTAGAAAGCCCTGAGTTCAAATTCTGCCTGATACTTGATAGATACGTGACAATATGCAAGTCATCGAACCTCATCATGGTTTAATTTTGTCATCTATAAAATGGGGTTAATACAGCTGTAGCCCCTAATTCATCGGGTTGTTATGAGGGTAAAAAGAGACAGTATAGGTAAAGCGCTGTATGAACGTCACTTATGAATGACTTGGTCAAATTCCCCCTTTCGTCGATGAATGAGATTGTCAGCTCAGATTGAAAGTCTAGGCTTTCTGTAATGACAGAGGAATTCTGAATGTGTATTTTAGGAGAAAAAAGATCATTAACAATCTTCCCCCAAACCATCACATGTGTGTGTGTGTGTGTGTGTGTGTTAGTTATTCAGTCACGTCTCATGCTTCATGACTAAATATGGGGCTTTCTTGGCAAAGATGCTAGAGTAATTAGCCATTTCCTTCTCCAGAGGATTAGACAAACAGAGGTTAAGTGACTTGGTCAGGGTCACACAGCTAGTATGCGTCTGAAGCCAGATTGGAGTCTTCCTGACTCCAGTCCCAGTACTCTATTTACCGAGCCACTTAACTGCTTCCTTTAATATATGTATGTACGGACGTATGTATACGTATCTATGTTCAGTATCTCAAGGCTTTAAATCATTGGACAGTGCCATGGCAGGGATAGGAAGATTGTATATTTGGGACCAACATAGATGTATGTGTGTATACGTGTGTACAATGCATGTGTGTGTGTGTGTGTGTGTGTGTGTAAGCAGAGCATGCTCTGGATTGGGTTCTTACCCATTACTCTTGTCTTGACACTTACTAAACTATAGAGTCTGATGGTTGCCACTGTTTGACCTTGGGCAAGTCCATTAACTTCCCTTCGCCTCAGTTTCCTCATCTGTAAAATGGAGGAGAGAGTGGCTTAGACAGCCTCTGAGGTCTATGAGCCTATGATTAAGCTTATTCATTGTTTCCCCCTCAGCCCCTAGAACAGTAACTGGCCCACAGTCAATGCTCAAAAACATTGGAAGGGCACTAAGGAATGGGTGGTGGCTACCTTGGATTGATATGCTCCAGAACTCGGCTGAATTTGTTCTTTATCCCCGGAGAAGCTAACGGCATTGTAAAGATAGAATTGTCACCAGGGTCGTGCCTGCCTTCATTTGGATTTGAGAGCAACCATGCAGTATGGTAAAAAAAAAATTGGCTTTGGAGTAAAAAGGACCCAAGTTCAAATTCTACTTCTTACACTTGTCACCTTTGTGACCTTGGGCAAGTCACCCAACTTCTCTTGGCTTCAGTTTTCTCATCTGTAAAATGAGGGAATTGTACCAGATGGCCTCTGAGGGTCCTTCCTATTCTAGATCTGTGATTCTATGATGCTTCAGTTGTCTGGCCCCATGACTTATGGATGACAGATCAGTCATTGTGGATGAGTGATTGTGACTCACATTTCAATACTGTCTGAGAGAGGTTTTGCTCCCTGCCGAGTTTCTCACTTCCCAAAACCATTGTTTTAGCCCTCACCTACCATCAGCCCTGCTCATACTGGAAGACCTCGAGTAAGTCTGCCTGCTTCCAATCTGGGATTTTGCCACAGTGCTGATCTCTCAGGAAAGAAATCCCTTCTCTTGTGCAGATCAGTAATTTAGAGAGTTGTTTGGGCCACTGGGGGGTTGTGACCTGCCCACAATCACATATGGAATAAATCTTGGAAGCAAGGTTTGAACTAGGTTTTCTTGATTTTAAGCCCAAAGCCATAACCACTATCCCACTCTCTTTGCTGAAATGTATACAATGTTGTATAATATAATTAACATATTATTTAATTAATATAGAATAATTAGTGCATTATTTTATTACTATATTATTATATATAATATACATTAGAGTTACCAACTTCTCAAAATATTAAGTGACAATTTAATCAGCATTTAAAGCATTTCTGAAAGTGCTCCAAGCAAACATCTGAATCCCAGTAACTTTATCCTTTGTACTCACCAAGGTATGTCCATGGCATGGTCAGTGTAGGTAGCAGACCGATGCTTTGATGTACCAGGAGGGAGGAGCGTATATGTAACGTTGTGTTGCTTCATCATCTGGCATCCCTGGTAATCCACAGATAGATTGTATCTATGAGAATATTTTCCTGGGTATGAGACTCCCAAGATGGAGAATGGTTTTAGACTTTGGCTAATCAAAAGTCTTAATTTAAATAGATTAATGGGAGCATTGGGTTGTTTTGAAAGAGATTGGCTACGCATTTCAGAGGGGAAGTTCCTCAGATGCAACTTTTCTAATTTTATAGGGTCACAGAATTGGGGGGGGAGGTGAGGGAAAGAAACAGAAGAGGGGGGGAGGGGGACAGAGGGAGAGAGGGAGCAGGGGGAGGGGGAAAGGAGAGGGAGAGAAAGGGGAAAGAAAGAGGGGAAGGAGAGATAAAGGGGAAGGGAGAGAGACCAGGGAAGGGGAAAGAGAGTTACAGAACTGGAAGGGACATAGGCAGCTGGCAAAGCCATTGCCTCTTACTTAGAGTTTTGAGTGATCCGGATATGTGGAAATCAGAGAAAGCTCAGAGAAGAGAAGATAGTTTAGCCACAAGAATTTGGCAAGTTGTAAGGAAGAGGAATTAGAAAGAAGTTTGCTCAGCTCCAAAAGTTAGAACTAGAAAGGAATGAGTAGACCTCGTAGAGGAAAATACTCACAATTAGAGCTGACCAGAAATGGAAAAGCATCTTGGGGGGAACTGGTTTCTCCCTCTTTGGAAGTCTCCAGACAAAGACCGATTGGGTACTTGTCATGTTTACCATGAAAGACGTTCTGATTCTGGTTGAAGTTGTACTAGGTGGCCTCAGGTCCCTTTTAACTGTGACAAAACTTCACGTAACTTCTCATCAGGACTTCCTTCCTGGTGACTCAGTTCATCACCCAACAAATAATGGGTGCAATACAATTCTGATTTCCCAAAATTTCCACCCAGTTTGCTGTCACTTCCTAAACCACTCCTCACCCCAATTCCTTCCTGTTAAGCTATAGTCTAATACCTTTACCTGTTTGATCAATTGTCCTGCTATAATTCTGGCTTATCCTTCGTGTTCTTCCTGTCCCCCAAATACCTTAGGTCACCTGGAGATACAGAGGAATAGAGGGGAAATAGGAACTCCCATATGATTCAGGCTATCCCTGCCCCCTCCCCCTTTTCAGCACATAGACAACTTGGGACTGTATGCTACTCTTATTGCTAATAGAAAACCCTAACCAGTATAAGTGAAGAAATTGGAAGAAACCAAAACTAACAGTAGAAGGACCAGCGGGAAATTCCAAGCCTGAAATTACCCCGTTTTAGAGCCCTCATTGAAGTCCAAGGAAGGCTTCGGTGCTGAATAAGGTCATAAGAGACCCACCATTAACTTTTGTTTTCGGCAGCCTTGAGTTTAGTTGAAAAGGAGGCGTTTCTAACTCTTGAACCAAGGTTTGTGTAAAGTGTTAATACATCATCTGAGAAAGGCCTGACATTCCACCCTATCCTTTGAACTCCTTCCCATAAACAAAAGCATGAAAGACACAGGCATGTGGGACTGACCTTGATGTTTCTGAGAGTGTACAGGCAAAGATTACATTGTTTGGGAATCAACTGGGGGAAAAAATGGGGAGTAGGGTGGGAGAGAGAAAAAGAAAAGAGAGGGAAGAGAGGAGGCAGGGAAAAAGGGAAAAAGAGAGGGAAAGGAGAGAGAAAAAAGAGAAGGGAGGAAGAGAAGGAATGAGATAAATGAAAAAACATTTAAATTCCTACTATAAGCCAGGCACTAAGAACTAAGGATGTAAATGAAGGAAAAAAGTGTCTGTGTGTGTGTGTGTGTGTGTGTGTGTGTGTGTGAGAGAGAGAGAGAGAGAGAGAGAGAGAGAGAGAGAGAGAGAGAGAGAGAAAGGGGTGGGGGGGACAAGGACAAGGAAAGAGAAAGGGAAGGAGAAAGAGAGAGGGAGGGAGAGAGAAAAAAAAGAAACAAGTTGGGATTTTTTCCAGATATGGAAAGCTTTCAGAATTCTGTTGGCTAACGAGGAGGCTATTTCAGCAGTGGGTATAAAATGTTCCTCAGAGACAGCATTCCCTGATAAACTTCCATTAACACACTTGGCTGAATTTAGCTGGTTTTTATCTGTGACATGAATAGATGCAAAGGGAGGTGTCTTGGAAAGGATTTGAAAAAAAATCTGGAGAGGTTTTCCTAAAATTTTAGTATCTGGTCCTTGCCTTTATTTGAACACTTAAAAAAAAAACCTAAGAAAATAGATCTATTAAAAAAAAATGAAAAGTTTCCGTAGCAGCTGCCTCTCTTCCTTAGTACTTTAGAAATCAAGACTTAAAAGAAAAGTGTTTGCCATCAGATTAGATATCTTGAAAATTTCCTAATCTTTTATAGGTCTTAACAAACTGAGCCAAAAGGAAACATGAATGATCCTTCAGCATGCATTCTTTTTTCTAAGGCAGCTTCTGTTCAAGCCAAATGTATAGTTACACACAAGTTACATACACACACACAAACACACACAGACAGACAGAGAGACAGAGACAGACAGAGAGAGACAAACAGAGAGAGACAGAGATTGACAGGCTCTACCTAAATCAAATTTTTCAAGCTCTTGATGTATCAAATTGGGAAGTCATTCAAATCTCACCTTTGAGTTATCTACCATTTTCTTTTGGTACCCTAGCACTTAACACGGTGGTTGGCACAAAGTGTAGAATGCTTTTTCATTCATTCATTTAGTGTTATTCACATTGTCACTGAAGTACCTGCGTGTCAGTAATGACACTGATATTATTAGTTTCCCCAGCAGTCAATAGCCTGAATTAGGGACCTTTGCTTTTCAATGATTCCTGAGGTTGTCCTACAATTGAGAATTATCCATAGAGAACCATCGAAGGTCAAGATTGCCAAGATATGTGTTAGGTAGTTTAATCCTACTTGCTTTTTATGGATGAGTATTTGGTAAATGAAACAATTCAACTCTGACATGGCGTTGGACAAAACACTTTGAGCATGCTTACATTCTGCCTTGGAGCGTGCTTTGGTCAGTCTGAAAAGTGTGCTATGCTCTATTCCAACTACAGTAAGTGTCTCAACTTGTTCTGGTGTCTGTTACCCATTTTTTCTGGTCTTTGGCGATATCTTCGTGAGACCGCAGTTGGTTGGATAAAGAGGGATCTAATCAACCAATTATTTTGGAAGAGAAAATTGGTTTGATTGAGTGATAAGATTGAGCCATTCCTAAGCCATTATGGCAGGATCTGCTTGGTAGGGTCATTAAATGCTGCAAGACCGTAGTCTTTTTTACCATTCTCATACAGAAAGACTAGCAAAATGAGGCAAACCTACTCAATGACAGTAATCGAGCTCAGTCAGCCTATATTGAGACAACTTTTATCTCAGTTTTCTTTGGAACACCAAGGAGATCCATTCCTTGCTTTCTAGTTACAGAAACAGTGACTTCCTTCAGTGTTCTTTTTTCTCTCAAGCTACAGGAATCTCAGACTCTTTAAAGTCATAGTCGCAATAAACACACATCTCGCTATGTTCAGGATACAAGGACTTTGCTTAAGCATGGACATGGAGAGTAGGCACCTCCTTTCCTTCCTCTGCCTTGGAACCCAAGATTTCAGGACTGGAGGAAGGGACCTTAGAATTTACACATGAAACCTCCACAATTTACACATGAGAAAACTGAAGTACATGGATGTGGAATAATTTGTTTGAGGTTAAACTGTTAGCTAGTGGCTAAATTAGTATAGGGAAGCTAGGTGGTACCAAAGTGCGTAGAACACTAGGCTTGGAGTCAGGAAGACCCATCTTCCTGAATTCAAATCTGGCCTCAGACACTTACTAGCTGTGTGGCTCTGAGCAAGTCACTTAGCCCTTTTTGCCTCAGTTTCCTCATCTGTAAAATGAGCTGGAGAAGGAAATGGCAAATCACTTCAGTTTCTCTGCCAACAAAATGCCAAATGGGGTCATGAAGAGTCAGACAAGACTAAAAAATGACCAAAAAAAAAAAAACAAAACAAAAACCTAGACGAGAACCAAGTGATTTCCTGAATCACTGGAAAATGCCTCACAGCAAATCTAATTTACCTAAAGCTTTCTAAATACTATAAGAAGAGAACTGTGGGGAAAATACATTACTTAGGCTATTAAAAAATAAAGGCCTATTTAAAAGTAGTGTTCTTTTTTATTTTCTAAGAGCTATTGTTAAGAAGTGTGTGGGGGTCCTCCAGCTTTCAACATACATAGACTGATAGGTACTTGGTAACTGCTTTATCTGTTTTGCATGAGGATATGTAGCCTAGTGGACAGAGAAGGCTGGTTCTGCATCTAGAAGATAGTTCAAGGCCTACTTCTGACACATGGTGGTGGTATGATCCTGGGCAAGTTAATTAACCTTTTAATGTTCTAGAGAATTCTCTGAAACTACGAGGTGTTGAAAAGGTATCAACGGGCAGTAACAAAAGGAGCTTCCTCCTTCAGGAGTTCCATGGGCAAATGAGATCACAGGTCTATTCCCTGTCTCTAATATTGTATTTAGTTTTGTCTGTCTCTGTAGAAAAAGATGTTATTTTTCTATTATAGGTTAATTTAAGCACGGGAGTCCCGAAGGGAGGGAAGGGAATGACCCTTGAAATCTACTGAATGACATTTTCCCATATTTCTCCTCCTCCTTACGCATTTTACTCCAAAAGGGGAGTGGAGAAGGGCTGATGATATTGAAAACAACACGAAATGAAAACCTGAACCAGCCGGCTTGTAAGCAGGCTCTTAATGACTTCTGTAATCCTTAATGAGGAAATGGAAGTTGAGGCTCATGGTGCATTCATCTGGGGAAAGCGCTCTTGTAATTCTCCAGGAACCTGTCATCTGAAATTCTTGTCCTGGCTCCATAAACCCTTTGATTCCTAAACCTTCCAGAGGAGCCTAAGCTGAAATCAAAGTGCCATTGCTTAGGGTTGGTCGGCATGTCAGACATGGTCACATTTGAAAGGGTTCAATGAACCTGCAGATTGAAGTGGAAATGAGGGGCCTCGCTGAAAGAGTTTGGCACCAACTTACCTGCTTGGTGTGCCTCTGGATTCTTAGGGTCCCTTTCACCTCATTTCCTTTGGATTCCAAATGGCAGGCTTTAAAGACTCAGAGCTTTTGTTTCCTTTGGAAGATGGCTGAGAAAATTTTTCCAGATGTTTAATTAGGAGGGAGCAAATGTGCATTTATAAAATAGACCTATTACCCAACTCATGAAGCAGGCAGAAGTTCATTCATTCATTCCTTCAACAAGCATTTATTAAATGCCTACTATGTGCTAGGCTCCATGCTAGCTTCTGGGGTTACAAAGACAAAAACAAAAGCAACAAAAAAAGAAACGCCTGGAACAGTTCCTGCCCTCAAGACGCTTTACTTCCTGTTGTAACAGAAGGATTTTTTTTGATGAAAAGTGAAGAAGAGAATGAGCAGTTAGGAAGTCACATAATATTTTCACTTTAGTGTTAGGAGGGACCTTGGAGGATATTGAATCCAACTTTCTCATCATACGGATGAGAAAAGACTTGTCCGGGATCACACCACTATTGAGTGTCTGAGGCTGGATTTGAATCCAGGCCTTGCTCTATCCACCACACCAATGTCTAATCTTTTATTGAAAGAATTTTCTTATGATAAGAGATGTTTTGTTAATCGTGCCTCATTCTTGACGACTGCCACTTTGCCAAAACTTAAAAAGAAATAAACATGATTACTGTTTGGCCATGGATTCATTTCTGCCAGCCTTTCAATGTGTCCTTTCTTTCATAAAACCAGTCAGGGGTTGAGAGACAGCTTGGGGCAGTGGATAGAGCATTGGGTTTGGAATCCGGAAGGCCTCATTTCCAATCACATGAAATCTTGGGCAAGCTGTTTAATCCTGTGGAATCTCTGTTTCCGTATCTACAAAATGGGGGAAGTATCACACATAGCACCTACTTTGTGGAGTCCTTGAGAGTCCCAAACGAGATAAGCTTTGGAAAGCACTTCACTATAGAAGCACTCCAGAAAGGGCGGCTTAATTTTATTCAGATGGTCTAGGAGGCACAGGACCCAATAAGATGGTAGGGAAATGGGACTTGGTGGCTTTGAGGAGACTTCCTTATTTGTTTCATTGGTTTTTGTGAAACTCCATGCTTCCACACAGCTGCCAACTCCAGGTCCCATCACTTCAGTCACCTGCTCAACTAGTTCCCATGACTTCTTAGTGCTTCGGGATAAAAATGCAAATTCTTCTATACTCTATTTAAAGCTCTTCACAATTGGGCTCCCTCCCGTATTTCCAAAATTGTTCCCCATGTGTATATATAGATATAGATATAGGTATATATATATTGCATAAATATATTTGTATATATGCATATGCGTATATGTGTGTATATGCACATGTGTGTATATACCTACATAGGTCCATGACTCCCTTTCATGCATTCTAGATTCCAGCCAGAATGGTGTTCTCGCTGTACCTCCTCTACAGCATTCCATCTCCCCTCTTACCCATGTCCAAGGGCCCCCTTTGCTTGGAATGCCCCACCTCCTCACTGTCTCTTAGAAGCTGGGCTCCAGTTCCACCCCTCTCCCCCTCGTGAAGCCTTTCCTAATTCCCATCCCAAGCTGTGAATGTCTCTTTTGGACCTGGAAATGACCTTACTTTCTGTATATCTCATACTTGTTTTTGTGTGTACATGTCGTTTTCCATTATGGAATATAAACTCCTTGAGGGCAGGGACGGTCTCCCTTTTGTCTTTGTAGCGTAGTGCCTGGCACAGCAGCTGTTTACTAAATGCTTGTTGAATGGCTGATTGATTGATGAAAAAACCCACTGCCATTGCTTTATATTCCAGTGCTCTGTCTCTTGTGGTCGGGGGCATAAACAACGAAATGTGTACTGCATGGCCAAAGATGGAAAGCATTTAGAGAGTGATTACTGTAAGCATCTGGCTAAGCCCAACGGGCAGAGAAAGTGCAGAGGAGGAAGATGTCCAAAGTGGAAGGCTGGACCCTGGAGCCAGGTGAGCAATGACTTCTCCCCTCCCGAGTCTGTAGTCTTCCTTAGCTGAATCTCTGGTACCAAAGAAGGGAGGTGATGTTTCTTCTGCATGTGGTCTGTGTTGTTCTTTCCAAGTGGGGTGGAAAAGGGAGGAAAATAGATTCAGAAAGTCTCCATTGGTTGGGACTGGACCCAATTTAGAACGGGTAGCCATCTCTCTGGTCAGAAGTTGGGCTGAAGGTTACCTTTGAACTCCCTGAAGACAGGATTTGCTAAGTAAATGATCAGTACAAACAAGATGAAAGAGGGACTTTACCCTGCTTAAGAGAAGAGACCCTTTTTCAAGAGTCTTAGATGTTTCCACGTACATGGGAGCAATTCGTAAGCCACTTTCAGTCTTCTTTATCTGTTCGTTAAAGCAGACCCCCAGAAAGAACTCCTAGCCTTTACTTGACAACATTTCTGGCTTGATTTTTGTTACTGTGTGTACTTAAAAGTAATGAAACTCTTTGAAAAGAATGTAAGCTTAAACGGGTCTTTTCCTCAATTGATAAGACTTAACAGGATTTTTCTGTACATCAATAGATGAAAAATCAAATAGGTTGACCTGCAAAGGGCCCCAGGATATAGCCTCTGATAGAGATTCTTTGAGAGGTTCCACATTGTTAAACAGAACCTAAACATTTTTGGACATGACCACATTAACATGGTAATGATTTTGGCATTCTCAGTTTCAAAATGAAAAAGAAAAACAATAAATGAACTTGAGAGGTTTGGGTCCCTGAGATTTTTAAGAAAGGAGCAAAACTCTTCAATTTGGTAAAACTTTAGCCATGTCAGATTTTTCTTCTTAACGCTAACCATAAGGCTAACAGCTCACATTTTCTTGCTTCAGATTTTTTTTTCTCCTCATCTCAGTTTTTTCTAGCTATTTTCTAATCCTCTTAGGTTTTCCATCTCTGCGACCAGGCCTCCCCCCACGTCTGCTCCACTCAAGAAAAATAAACACATGGGTTTGTTCAATGTCCGTACAAAGCCCCTTTAATCCTGCTTAAGCCTTTATCCTAATGAATGGTCTATCTATTTTTCAAAAATCGAACATTCAAGGAATCAGCCGATGCTCCCTCAGACACATTGGTTCTTACTCCGGTTTCATGGACCAATTGGATTTCAAAGCTACGGTTCACTTTGGCCCATCGTGCCTTTATTTTTCTTTCTAACTTATTGATATACTTGGTTGGTTTCTGGTCTCTGAACCTGGAGAACATTCGATTAGTCTGAGAGCCAACAGCAGCGTTATTTAAGATCCCCCATTAATTAGTTTGTTCTCCTGTAAAGTTTCATGCCCTGTCACTTTTCCTTATGGTTCACAATTTCTACCCGTAGCTGCATGTTCACTTGAAGGGCTTTTTATTATTTTTATATTATAGAAAAGAGAGTAAAAGAATCTTTTGCTCATTATTGGTAAACACAGTTAGCTTTATTTCTAGACTCTCTTGGATTGTGGTGGGAAGCAAAAATCTCCCACATACTTCTGATCATTAGGCTTAACCACTGGGGGGTGACAGTAGATAAAAGGATTACAAGGAATGTACTCCCCTGGAAAAGAGCTTCACCTGTTAAGAAATGATGGCTTATGGAAGTCATTTCTATAGCTAACAAAATAAACACAGTTATGTAATGGATTTCGGCCTGCTTTATAAAGTGTTGATTTGATTTGTTGGAATGAATCAAAACACCCAGGTCAAGCTGCTGTGCAGTGGGAGTCCATTTGTACCCTTTGGGAAAGAGGCTGGAATGAATGAGAGTCCCGTCATGTACAGGGAAAGGTGGAATATTGGAATGCTAATGAGCTGACCAGAAACGAGTAAAGACTCTCACACTTAGGAAACAAAAGAAACAACTCCCCCCTTAGCCACAGCTCTTCAGAATTAGCGGTTTTAAACTGCTTGTTTGGGGGTTCTTTTTGTCTGTGCATCTGCTGTTTGATATCGAGTTAAATCACGAGCATAATTTCTCTCCCTGGCAGAAAGTGAGAGTGGTAATAAAGTTCATAAAAATGCAGGCTTGTAGAATAAGGCCCTGCCTGACTTTAAAATCTACCAAGAAAACAAAAACAAAGACGGAACGATTGAGGATGCAGTGTTTCTGAGACAGAAATGAGAAAAATGGATTTTAAAGCCTCCTGAAAGTTGTTTTGAAATCTTAAGCGTGAAAAGGAAATAGGAAAATAACTTCACTGCAAACTCAGGGGTCTCCCTCACCCCTAAAACCTCATGCTCACCCTTTGAATTTTTTTTAAACCCAGGGTTTTGAAAAACAGTTCTCAATCATTTACTTTGTCTGTCACAGTAAGTCTGTGTAGCACACAATTAAAGCACTCTATTCTTGTGGAACTATGGAAGTTTACCATAATTTTTTATTACCTATATCGTTTCTGTGCAATTGTGCTTTCACAGCAATTAGAAAGATACTAGTGATCATTAGCATTTGGAGAATGTTTGGAAGAAAAATGTTTCCCACCCCTGAGATTTCATTGATGGGGGAATTGCCAAGATGGAAACTCTCCAATAATGGAGATCAACAACTCTTGTCTAACTTACAGTCTTCCAGAGCTGTCTTAAGAGGTTCAGTGACTTCCCATGATCACACAGCTAGTATGTGTGGGGAGCAGGATTCCACTCATGTCTTGCTGACTCCTGGGCCTGCTATCTGTCCAGTACCCTGGGAATTCTTGTATGTGTCACAGGCCCCTTTGGTGGTCTTGGGATGCCTATGGACCACTTCTCAGAATAATGTGTTTAAATGCATAAAATAAAATACATGGGATTACAAAAGGAAGCCAATTAAAGTGAAATACAAGGATCAAAATATTTTAAGTTCACAGAACCCTTTAACTGCGCTGTCCTGTCGTCCCTGAGGATTCAAAATAGAATGTAGATCATTAGGTTTAAACTGTTGATAATTTATAAGATGTTGACCCAGAAGCCAGAGGATGATTGTACAGACCTTTTGACACAAGCAAAATTGACACATTAATTGTGATTTAAAACACCTCTAAGGGCCTTCCCCTTTCTGAGATGGGGGACTCTATCACACATTTATCTTCCCCTCCTACCGAAGCCAAGGAGGTCCCACTTTTGCATTTGATTATTGGCAAGGAAATCAACATAGTGTCTGTTGTTCTCCTTTTAATTTTCTTTTATTTGAAAAGGGAACTTTCACCTTCCATTGTGTGGCAAGCAGTGCTCTCGGCCACACTTTGGGTGGGACAGGGTTTAGGAGTCACGCTTTCAAGCAGAGAGCCAGATTCTCATCCATGGAAGCCACGAGGCAGCTTGTCCAGTACTTGATAGCAAAATCTTTGCCTTGGTCACTCCCTCCCTGTCATTTATGGAGATACATACTATGATGCATGTACCATAGTTGTATTAACACATGCAGCACGAAGGACTGGAGGAAGGCGGTCAGACAATAGCAAGCCTTCCTTCCGTCTCCCACCCCTCTCCCCGAACACATTGATGTAAAGATTGCCTGCTTTACTTTGACTTTGCTTAAGTTATGGTTATTGTCTCTTGTCTCTACTTGATTCTTTTGGTGTAGGAATAGGCAAGTAGGGTGGCAAGGGAACAGCTTTGGGTACCATGGAGAGAGGACTAGCTCTGGAACTCTGGAGACGAAAGTCCTAGGTTCAAATCTCTCCCCCCACCCCGAAATGCTTACTACACTGTGTGACCTTAGAATATGAGTTCATCTACGTGGGCCTCAGTTTCCTCAGATATATAATGAGAGAAATGACCTTGAACGTTCCTTCCAAGTCCAAATCTATAATCCTATGACTAGATTGAGGTCCCTTCTAACTCATGGTCTATGCTCTTTTGAAAGTCACTTGTAAACAGCAGTCTCTTTTAAAATTTATTTATTTTTACAAGCATTTATTATATATTCTTCACACTGCTTCAATCAAATTAAATTTAAAAAAAATCTTGATAAAGTTGCATAGCCTAGCAAAAAACAAATTCCCCCATTGTCCCTGTCTAAAAATCTCTGCCTTTCTACATTTTCAGTCCATCTTAAGCCCTCCTGCCTCTCTGGCAGAAGGTGGGTTGCATGTTTCTTCTTTAGTCCTCTGGACTAATGGTTGATCATTTGCTGAATTAGAGCTCTGGAGGCTTCCAAGTCAACATCATTCTCTTCTAAAAATGTCAATACCCTAATTTATAGGCTCAGGAAATTTAGATGTCATCTCATCCAACCTTCTGTTACAGATGAGGAAACTGAGGCCCAGATTTGTTTAAGAATTTCCATGACTCATTTTATTTAAGATTTTATGTAAAAAAAGTTTCAATTATTTTTCTCTATATGGTTAATGGGCATTGAGCCAAAAGAGTATTTCAGGATGGGGATCATAGATTTAGAGCTAGAAGTGACCTTAGAGGCCATCAAGTCCTTCTCAGACCCCATTCAGTTCTGAGTTCCCTCTGTGCCTTAAATCAAATGTGTTACTTCCCTCTAAGGCCAGTGACTTAGGGATACCACTGTTGCTAGGTAGAGAATCTGGAGAAATGTGCTCAGTTCTCACAGCTCAGTAGTTATGAACTAAAAACAAAACACTTTGCAAACTGTGCCAGTAATTTGTAATATTAAGAGAATGGCCCTAAAGTATCACATTCAACCTTTACAGTTTCAGAGCTTTCCTCTGCAAACTAGCTGAGAGTTAACAAAAGACACCCCCATCTAGGCAGCTGAGTCATGCTAGGTCTGTTTGGTTGGTTTTGTTATACTTTTTAATGCCCTTTCTTTAGGAACGTTTCAGAATTAACTACTGAGAACTTGGTGGGAACTCAAAATGGACCACGACTGCCGCAGAAATGGTTGTAACAACAAATAGTGTGACACAGGGCAACCAACCTCACACACTCCAACTCTGAAAACCACACAGAGGCCAGCTGCGATGTTCAGCAATTCAGAGACTGGACCTTGCTGGGCATTTGTAATCATGCGAAATTGTATGGCTAGGAACCCATTACTTCTCCAAATGGCTTTGGCATTTTTAAAATATGGCTAATTTTTCCTTTTAAAGGTTCGCATTCATCTTCTGGATTTTTTTTGATCTGTAGCTAATGTATGACCATGAAATTGATGAATAGAAATTGACATCTTCCTTGACTTAATTTGCTGAAGCCCCAAATGCCTGTCATTTCATTTCTCTTGTTTTTTTTATTCTGCCACTTGATGCATTTTAGGCAAGAACACATTATGCAGCTTATTATATTCACTTTATGACCCCAAGTGGATGTTTTCTTAAATTAGGAGACACTTATGGACCGCATCTTAGCATTGGTAATATAGAAGTTACAGATTGCACAGTTGTACAGTTGCACAAGAAAATTAGCCTTTGGCAGAGGAATAATCACAAAAAGCACTGACATGAAGAGACATGGCATGGTATAGTATCCTGGAAGGCTGGGCACAAAGAAGACCTGGAGGTGCTTCTGACACATAATAGCCCTGTGACCATGGGGAAGTCATGGACCTTTCCAGTGCCTCCAAGTGTCTCTTTAACACTATACCTTCAAAGGAAATGGCCATTGAATGTTAGTGAGCGTTTTCACCAAGGGAGTTCCTTTAAGTAGTTGAAGTCACAGGTGTGGACCCCCCTCTTTAAAAAAAAAAAAAACCAGGCATTCCTATATTGTTTAAAAATTTGGAAAGCATTTAAAATATCGATTCCTTTGAACTTCTCAGGAACTCTGTTGTGGGTAGTAAAAAGGGGTAGCTTGCTAGAGGGATAGCATGTATGCCCCTCACCCTCCCAAGTCCTCCCAAAACTCATGTTTTGTTTTTTCTTTTAGGTTATTAAAACATTTTTAAGGGTTTGGGCTCAGCCTAATAGTAAGTCCTGGGCTAACATCCCTGCCCCATCTGCCATTTAACAGAAATCTACATAGGGCTTTGGTTGCTATGGGTTATTACTCAGGCAATCTATCCTAGAACACGACTGCCTTTTGCGTTGAAGATGCAGTATTCCAATTGAACGGCAGCCAAATGGTTTGTTTTTCATTTTGCCTTCTGCCTTCAATGGGATTTCTGTCATTGGCGGCGCAGTTACCCTATAGCACGGCCTGTTGTACTTGTTATGTGTGCCTTAAACATCCGCTTCCCTGCAGACCCTCTGTTTTTGGTAGCACAGACTTCATCTCACTTCACCCCCACCATCTCTGGGAAGTAAATTTGGCCTCAAAAGCCTGATTCTTTGTGTGCCCCAATGTATTAACTCCTATTTCCATGGTTCAGCCTCAGGTAATGCTATCCATGGTTATTCATAATCTTTGCCCGTTATCCAATTAGCTTTCCTATAAACCTTTAAAGGCTGACAGTCATATCAGTGTTCACGTGGGAAATATTTGAATAAATTTGGATGCATGGCCAGCCTTCTAAAGAAAGGCACTTTTATTGCTAAGTGTCTGTAATGGGAAAAATGATTATTTGGAGGAATTCATTTGGTTACGCTTTCTGATGTTTTTTGATAGTGAATTCTCATTAGTCTTACCCAGTGATGAATTTTCCTGCATGCTAATTGAAAGAGAATTTTTGCATTGTGTCAGCAGCTTAATTTCATTATTCACGAATTTCCACTCAGATGTATGTGGCCTTAATACATGTTAAACATGTTTGGTAGTGGCAGTCCCATTAAAGAAGGTGGAGATAGCCCTATAATTTGGCAAACATTTTTAATGACCAAGAATGCCCATCCTAATCATATGATGTTTTTCCTTTCTTATTGTCTAAACTTTAATAAAAGCAATCAATTTCACTATAAAGAAACCATAAAAAATTAATTTAGAGAAGAGTTAATTGCAGATTTAATATGTTGTATTGAGGGGTTGGGTCAATAAACTATTTCCATATGATTTACACTCTCTCTTCAACGGCTGAAAACACTTAAGAAAATGTTTCTTTTTTCCTCCCCTCCCCTTCCTCTTAATGTATGCATCCATATTTGTAAATAGACACCAATACAAGAATGAAATTGGGTGAGAGAACATTTTGCAAAGCAATAGATGAGAGGAGATATTTTCTATTTAATATGACTATAAAGTGTTCAATGATTTATATTTCCATGGGTTACTTTTTTTTCAAAATCATTCTACAAAACTCCAGTCTTACCCTATATTTTAATTCTCAAGTGCCTCAAATCCTCAGACATAAATCATTTTTGTTTTTCACTTGATGAAACCTCCCCATTTTCATATTGTGCCAATATTATCCCCGATTTTTTCCCTTTTCATTCTACTCTACTTCTTAGAGTTTCCAGTGACAAAGTGGTTGGAATTCCTTGCTTCAGTATTGACTTCTGGGGCTAGAGTGAAAACACACAAACCCCAAATTTTGTGTTTTTCTAGAACTAAGACATTGTCTTTGATGACTTTCTTTGGAAATATCAGAAATAGCCCGAATAGTTGTAGAAGGTTTTTCATTAGGAATATAAGCTGCTTTTCCATCTTCTCTGCCTCCCCCTGCCCCGAAAAAAAATATAAAAAGTTCCCACTTACTCTGTCTGTCTCCTTAGTGCTCCGTGTCTTGTGGCCAAGGAGTCCAGCAGAGGAATGTAGACTGTCGGACGGGATCCCACAAAACAAGGGAGACCGAATGCAACCTGTACACCAGACCTGCATCCGAGCAGACCTGCCACTCCCCAGCATGCCCACTGTATACTTGGAGGACGGAAGAATGGCAAAGCGTAAGTAGAGGGCTGGGGGTAGGCAGCTGTCAGGAGTCCTTCCCTCCTTGATCCCCACCTCCCCCCCACTCCCAATGTTCACCAGCCGGCATCACGTTACTTGTGCTGTGAAGTCCAGCCACGGAGAAAGATGACGGCTCTGGCTCCAGCAGAGTCCCCTGTCCGACAGCCAGGATTTACAGTGCCTGGGGTGAGAGTCCTCTTCGTTTTTATACAAAGTAGAGACAGCGTTCTGAACATTCAAGTTTGGCTAACTGTGAGGAAAGAGTCCAACTTGTTCAGAAGGTGGGGAGGATGAAAGAATAGATTGGAAGGAGGTGGAGAAAAGCCTCTCAACCGATGCTGTCCTATCATTGGTATAAAAAAGTCCACCGCAGACTTCAGTGAGGTCCCGCACGATATTTTTTTCCTGGGGTGTCTCTTGGTGGACAGTTATGTGGACAACAGTTGTTCCTGAAACTTCAGCTAATTTCTAAGGGTCTGAGAACTTAAAAAAAACAAAATCTATGTGGTCTGAAGTAGCTGCTCATCAGAGTCACAATTGAATAGACTGTGGTGTTTTGTGGGTTTTTCCACTCAAAGTTAATATTTGGTTCAGGAAAAGTATGGCACAATGGCGAGGAGCATGGACTTTGGAATCAGAAGAACTTCATCAACATTCTCATATCTGACATTGACTCCCTGTGTCAGCATTGGGCAGTTGAGCTACCCTCCAGCCTGAGCTGGACTTTCCTCACCTATAAAATGGAGGCATTGGATTAGGGAACCTCTGGGATCTCTTCTAGATCTACAGTTATGGTCCTATGACCTGGGGCTTGGATCCTAGCTCTGTCACTTACAGCCATGTGACCTTAGTCCATTCAGACCTAGAATATCTCTGGAACAATCTTATTGCATCATATCCACATACCAACAATTTGTTCAGTCTTTTCCCCAAATGACAGACCCTTACTTCAGGGGAATCTCCTTTTCTGGGAGAGCTTGTAGAATAAGATGTCATAGTGTTTTTGGAGTCTTACCCAGGAGTAGAGAGAGGATGTCTTGTGGACTCTTCCAACCCTGAGATCTCACAATAATCTTACTGTTTTTCTGGTGATTTCCTGAAATCCTCCTTTTCTCCTCCCCACACACATGCACGCCGCGCGCACGCACACACACACACACCCCTTTATACCATTTCTGATGATTTTTCTCCCCTCTTTCTCATACCTAGGGAAGCAATTACTTTCTACCTTTTAAAGGTAAATCTTGCCAATTCTTTAGGTACTAATTATGCAAAATATGGCCATCTAAGGTGTTTGCTTATCTTCTTCCTTCAGACCATTTCTCTCCTTGTTAGCACTTGGGAGAGGGGGAGGGATCTCAGTGTCTCTACTAAGAGATATGTAGGACAGATGAAATTAAAATTGGTCTATTGATAAAAGAAGGAATGTGTTGGAATAGCCAGTGGTTTTCAGTCCCTTTTACTGTTCCGTGCTTCATCGTGCTCTAGAGCTGGCTATGTTTACCAAATCAAGGAGGTGTAACTGAGCAAGGTCAGCTCTCCATTTCTTCCTAAGGTCAATGCTGACATGACTGACCCAATGTGGAGGGCAGGAGTACTTCCCTCTGTCTTGTTTTTAACCAGAATATCACTTTGTCTTTCCTTTTGACATTCTAACTTTAGGACTTCCTCCCTTCTCTCTCCCCACAGTTTTCTTCCTTCTCTCTTTCTCTCTCTCTCTCCTTCCCTCCCTCCCCCCACCCCACCCAAACCTGCACCAGATTTAAATCCAGCTAAGTGTTCCAAGCCCCGAAAAGCAAGCAAGCACTGAGAATGGCTCTAAGCTGAGTACTAACACCTTGGCCAAATATTTTCAATTCTTGAAACAACCACAAGAATGAAAATTTCAGTCCTCAGTCCACTTCGAAAGTTCCTCTTGAGTGCCAAAGAATGCAAATCTTGTCTTGAACACATTAGGCAAAATGATCTCTCCCCCCCAAAACTGAATAAGCCCATGTATTAATTTCATCTGCCTGCAACATTTGTTTGTTTATTTGTTTATTCTCCCTTCAAATGATTCCATTTGCTGAGGATAAGAACAGAATGCTCAATGGATCCCGTACCCATGGAGGTCTCCTCTTTGCTCCCTCCCTCATGATATTTTTTGAAGAAGCCAGAGTTATCTCTAGCACTGAAAATATTAATGAGGCACTCTGTGGATAAGTGCATCAAGCAGACATACTCTAGTGCTGAATTCTCCAATTAGTTTCCTGGCGCATATATATATATGTATATATGTATATATATATGTATATATATATATATATATATATGTATATATGTATATATATATGTATATATGTGTGTGTATATATATATATATATATATATATATATATATATATATGCAGGCAGAAGTAGGGGATCTGAGGAAGGTCACCTGTGGGCATCATAGTATAGCAGAGAATGAAGGGAGCCTGGTGAGAGGGGCACCAGGCAGTAACCTATTCGTGTCCCTTCCAATTCTGTCCAGCACTTTTTAAGCACCTAGCATGTGCTGGGTGTTATGCATGGTACTGGTGATATAAAAACACAATTAAAACCTGTCTCTGCCCTGCAGAAGGGGCAGTTGGCAGTCTAAATACCAGGAGAGAAAGGTGCCCATTGGTAAGCAATCCATAAGGAAGTTTCACATCCCAATCCATGCAGAAGGCATGTTCTTAGCCATTCGTGGTAATGATGAGGATGATCCTAGTATTAATAATAGCTAGCATGTAAGTAGCTTGCAACACACTTTACCAAGGTCATTATTTGAGCCTCACAGCAAATCTTTGAAGTATGTGTTACTATCTGCATTTTACAGATAAGGAAATTTATTCATAGAATTTCAAGCACTGAAAGGGCCTTCAGTGACCATCTAGTCCAACCCATAAGCAAAAAAAAAGAAAAGAAAGAAAGAAACCCAGTACGGTGTATACAACAACTGGTCATCTGACCTTTGAATGAAGACCACCAATGAGGAGTGACCTTCATTCTCATGAGATGACCCATTCCATTCATGGATCTTTCTCAACGTCAAGAAGCCTTATTTATATCAAGCCTGAAAGGAAGAGGGAACTCACTACCTCCATAGACAGCCCATGCTGACTTAGGATAGCGAAATTCTTGCTCAGGCAGCTTACTTTTTCTTGGAGGTTGGAGGGCAATATCAAGAGGTTAAGTGACTTTTCCAGGGTCACAACAGATAAGTATTTGAGGCAGAATTTGAACTCAGGTCTTCCTCAGAGTAGCCCTCTAGTCACTGTACGAAGCTGCCACTCTTGATTCAATTCAGTGGAGCAAACAAAGAGTGGATCACAAGGAAGGTCATTCCCAGTTTTTAGCTGTGATTCTGTCTTGGCTGTTGCATTAACTGGTAGAACGGTCCAGAAGGAAAACGTTAATAGTCAACCCTTAGAATGTTGCCAGATTCTCCCAAATTATTGCTTTTCCCTTCTACCCTTCTCACATCGCCTGGTCAGTCATTCAGGTGATAAGCATTCATTGAGTGCCTGCTGTGTCCAGGCATTGTGTTAAATGCTGGTGTAACAACGATATTGCTAGCAGCTGCTGTGGAGGTGTAAGACCAACAACACCAGCACACAGAAGGGCTGCCAGCACAGGTTCTTTGATCTGCTTTTCTAAGGAAAGCAACTTTAAGGGGTTTACAATCTCACTTTAATCAAACATACATATATCATTCACTTAGTTCAGAGGAAAAAGTCAGCATTCTGAACTTGAGAGCAAATACAAACAAATTACAAACAGAAAAAATATAAACAGAGCAAATAATACAAACCAGTAGACAGGCCTCTAGCTGTCTGTCCAACATCTGGGTTTTCAACATCTGGGTGGGGCGGGGCGGGCCCCTCCACCTCCGTGGAGAGGATTCCTTTCGCTACCCAGAGTCTCCTCACCAACGCTCTTCCAATGAGTGTGCCCCCAAAGGCAAAAGGCCAGCCTTTGAGTTCTTATACCCTGTTCAGGGCCCTGAGAACTCAGAGCCTACTTAGCAAAAAAGGTGTGGGCCTGGGGCCTCACACCTAGTTAGTGAAAGAGTATGGGCCTGCCTCTAGTCAGGCCTCCCACCTGAAGTCTATTCAATGGAAGGATCTTTCACTTACTGATTGGCCTTACAGCTGGAGATACAAAGAATGACAAAAATAGTCAAGAAGCTTACAAGCTAATGAGAGACAATATGCAAACAACTACTTAGGAATGTGGTACAGACAGGATAAACTTGGAGATAAGCTCAGAGGGAAGGCATTGGTATTTAGACGGATTGGGAAAGGCTTCCTGTAGAAGGTGGGGCTTTAGTTAAGACTTAAAGAAAGCCAGAGATGCCAGGAGGCAAAGATGGGAAAAGGAAGAATTTCACGCATGGGGGACAGCCAGTGAAAATGCCTCAGGAAATAGAGGTTATTGGGAGGGGAATGGCAAAGAGGCCAGTGTCACTGAACCAGAGCCTACCTAGGGAAGAATAAGATATAAGAAGGCTAGAAAGGTAGGAGAAGGTCAGGTTGTGAAAGGCTTTGAATGTCAAACAGGATTTTATATTTGGACCTAGAGATAATAGGGGGGCACTGGAGTTTACTGAATGGGCGTGACATAGTAAGACCTGTGTTTTAGGAAGATCTGAGTAGAGGATAGGATTATAATGGACAAGGACTTGAGGCAGGGAGACCCAGCAGAAGGGTGTAACAATAGGCTAGTGAGATGATGGGGGCCCACAGCAAGGTGGTGGCAATGTTGAATGAGAGAAGGGGGCATATACGAGGGATATTATGAAGGTAGGATCAACAAAACTTGATCTAAGGTCTACACTAGCAGTGTAGCAGTGTCAAACAAGAGAAGGAGATTTATAGGAGAGATATGAAGGTAGAACTGACAACGCATGGCAACAAATTGGATACAGAAGGTGAGAGAAGTAGAGAATGTCATCTAATTCTGGGGTGACTGGGAAGATGATGGTACCCTCAGGAACGAAAGGAAAATTAGGAAGAGGGGGGGACTTAGGAGGAGTGAGAATAGGTTTGGTTGGGTCATGTTGAGCTTAAGATGTCCATGGGACATCCAGGTCAGTCCGTGAATTAGCAAATATTTATTGCCTGCCTTTGGAGTGTGAAGGGATTTTGTTCAAGCTTCCTCTTTACTCTGATATTAATAATAGCTCACATTTATGTAGCAATAAGGTTTGCAATGTACTTGATCCACATTAGCTCATTAGATCCCCTTAACGCTATGAGGTTGGTACCATTATTCTCACCCCTGCTTTGCAGATGAGGAAGCAGAGAAGTCAAGAGCCCTGCCTTTGGTCACACCCTGTGCACCTGAGGCTAAAAGTGTATGCCCATTTATGCTGACTCCAAGACCAAACTCTTTCAACTCTGCTAACTCTCCCATCAGTGATAGGTGGGCATTCAGGGATCACGTTGTTTTTTCTGCATGGTTCTTAGGTCTGGGCACTGAACAGTGGCAGTTCCTAAAGTCCGCACATGATGGACTAGAATCTGATGGTGGTTGGAAAAATATTTCTTTATAAGTCACTGTTTAACAACTACCAAACAGCTGTTGCCTGCTTTCTGAGAGCCTTGTCCTATCTTTGCTTCCAAGTCATTTTTTAAAAAATGAATATGTGTTTGGAGGGAGGCTCTGCAGAAAGAAAAAAAACAGCTTTTTTTGTTGCTTAAAAATAAAGAAAGAGCACATTTTTCCTTGTGACATTTCTTGGGGTCTTCCTGTCAAGGAAAGTGAGACCTGCAGGAGTCTGCCAGTGCATACGTAGCCCCACCCAAACTGAGTACTCCTACACAGCTTGAGGCTTGTGATTTTCCTGGGTGCTTCATAGTGCAAAGTGGGGCTTTCTGACATCTGGAGATGGAAGATTTTCCCCTTCTCCTGCAAAATCACACCTCTGTGTCATTACAATCTTTCCCAGGATCAGCCGATTATCAGACTCTAAACCCAGAGAGAGTCATTTGTGCATTTCAAGTTCTACTGGAAAACGTAGAAGACAAGGTCTATCTACCCATGTCAAAAAGGGCATTATCCCCAGGGAAGAATTGGGTTTTCGGACTTCAGAGAAGACATTTGGGGGAAAGGCGGTAAAATACACAGATCTGGTGAATATTTGGTTATGTGTTTAAGCATTTACTTGGCCCTCAGATGGAAAGATTTCTATGAATAATAAAGGGTGAGCTGGGAATAAAAAACGCTAGGTTCCAATCCCTTTAATTTATTGAGAGATTTTTGGCAAATGGATTGTCCTCAGTTTCCTCATCTGTGAAATGGGGAGTTTGGGCTAGAAGCATCTCAGGTAGTTTCTAGCTCTAGCTCAGTAATGATCCTCAGTCTGCCTTTCTGTGCCTCGGTTCCACTTTTTGTAAAGATGGCAACTAGACACATGAGGCTGATTGGAGGCATAAATTCAAAAATACTTTAGTTATTTGAAAGAGAGGAACCTCACTCATTAAGCTCCCAAGCTGAAGTTTTTAAAGACAATTTCTGACTGTTATGCACCTTCTCAAGAAGCTCTGGTAGGATAAAATACAGAGTCCCCTGCTTGGCATTGAAAGCCTTCCCCCATCTGGCTCTGGTCAGCGGTCTGTTTGCCGTTCCCCATATATGGCGTTCCATTTCCTATCTCACACCTTTGCACAGGCTATAGATCCCCAAGGCCTATGGGAAATAAGGAAGCGAATGAGAATTTATTAAGCATCTCCTATGTGTCAGGCACTGTGCTAAACACTTTACAAATGGTATTTGATCCTCAAAACAATCCTGGGAGGTAGGTATCATTATTATCCCCACTTTACCGTTGAGGAAACTCAGGCAGACAAGTTAAGTGACTGGTCCCAAGTCACACGGCTAGTAAGTGTCTGAGACTGGATTTGAACTCAGGTCTCCCTGACTCCAGGACCAGCATTCTATCCACTGCATCACCTAGCTGCCTAGAATACCTCCCCTTTGTTACCTTATGGACTCCCTAGGTGTAGAAAACAACAGGAAAAGAAAAATCCAAGCAGGAGAGCTCAGGCCATCCATGTTCCTGGGGGTAGAGAGAGATGCAGTCTGTTGGCTATCACATAGATTAAATGGAACAGAGAGCATGAGATATGCTTGTAAAAATGATGGGGAGCCAGGTTGCTATGGGCCTTGAATATTATTAATCAAGGGTGTTTGATCTTTGCTCAGTAGGAATATGGGAGCCACTGAAGACTATTGAGCAAAGGAGGGATACAAAATGAGTGTTTCGAGGTCAATCCACATAAAAGGTGATTCTAACAGCAAAATACAGGATGGATTGGAAGAGGAGGGAGTGCAGGGAGGACAACCTTTTGGAGGAATGGCAATGAATCCTGATAGGAGTGGGAATTCATCCATTCAACAAATGTTCTTTGAATACCTACTATGCGAAAGGCCCTGTGTTAGGGATATGAAGTCAAAAACAGTAATACCTTCCCCCAGGAACCTCACATTCCATCACTGAACTCTAGAAATATGGAATATGTCTTTTATTTTATTACAGAAATGTGTTTTCCCTTCTCTATGGTCATACCTCAGATTCCCAAATCTAGAAGAGTTAAGAAGACCCGTGCCTTTTGGTTACATGCATTCTCTTTGAGTATATAGTGAAAAGGAAGAAAAAACTCAAATGATTCATTAACCAGAAGAAAAGGGATTTGAAGATTTTCCTAGGGGGATAGTGACGAGCACTCCAGCTAGCTTGCTTAGATGGGGTAAAATCAAATAACCGAATATGAATGTTTATAATTTTAATATTTATTATCATTTTTTAAATAAATTAATGAATGGTGATTTTTAGGATGTGAAGGTGGCATAACTACATCAGAAAACCAGGGATTTTTGAGAGGTTTTGCTTATTTGTGTTTCTCCTGGTGCTGAGGAAGGATTCCGTCATTCCATCCACACCTTTTTACCCATAATCCATTAGTAGACTGAACTTCTGGAGTCGAATGAAGTTAACTGGTTTGTGGAGGGAATGAAATCCACATTCTCAGCCTAATGAGCTAACCAGCCATGGTCAGAAAAGGAAGAGGTCTCCAACTGAGAGTTTCAGACAATCAATCAGGCAACACATATTAAGTGCCGGCTGTATGCCAGACCATGTGCTGGGCCCTTAGTAGGTGTTTCATTTTGTTTACCGGTAAATTACTGTTTTCTGCTTAAGAACTCTGAATCCCAAATTACCCTTAAACTGACAAAAAGAAAAAGACAACCGTGGCATTCAAGTTATAAGAAGGAAATCCCATGAATAGGAATTGCTTTTGGGGCCTTAGGGAGGTGCTGGAGTCTCAAAATGCTCATTGTCACTGCACAGTGCCTGAAAGGTTCTCCGCTAACCCCCACACTTCCAGAAAAATCCAATTTTCATTATGGAATTTCCAGAAATAATTTTGTGTTTTAAATTTCTTTATTCCTTTGATTTTTCCATTTGCTCACTGATTTATGACTAAGGAGCAAAAAGCATTTGTTTTGAATGTTTGAAAAATCATTTTCAGCCCTTAGTCTCAACTGCAAAAGAATTCAACATGACCTCCTCAGAATATGACCCAATTTCCTCTTAGGGGGCTATGATTTTCTGCCCACATAGTCTGGAAAATGAAGGCAGGGAAAAGCAATCAACCTCACACCGCAGATTATGTGACGTGGCCTTGGCTGGCTTCTCTAAGTTTGGCGCCCTTCCTACTGATTGCTGTATTTTCAGGTTCTCAATGACTGGAAAGCAGTCTTCCAAGCATGACAATTTCAGCCCATTACAGCAAATGATTCCTTTCACATCATCGTCCGTGGGCTAATCCGGTTAGTTGGAAACGGTAACACTTTAGAAACCTTTTACAGCTGATAAGTCCCTTTCCCCAGTTTTCAGATTAATAACTGGTAGGCCCTTCAAGCTCCACTTTGAGGGAAGTACATTAGAAGGAAGATGTTGCCTGTTAGCATTAGCTGTTCCAGGGAGCTCAGCTACTCAATTATTGGCTCTTTCTGAATTATGGAGTATCCTGTAAATCAAGGCAGCCTGGAATTATTAGCTATTCACTTGGTCATATTTTCCAAAGATCCCTAATGACATTTCAGAAGACCTTTTGGAAATTAAAATGATTCTAGGGGACTTTTCAGGCCAGCTACCAGAATGCTGTAGTCCGAGGATTCTTCTATTCTATTTTTCTATTCATTAAAATAATAAATCTCTTTTTGAGTCATGGACCCCTTTGGCCATCCAGTGAAATCTATGGATCTCTTCAGAATAATAGCTTTAAGACATAAAGTAAAATAGAGGATTACAAAGGAAACCAAAAGTTAGTGAAAATAAAGACATAGTTTCCCTCCCCATACAATTTTATGGACCCTTCCTTTGCCCCCACCTCCCCAGAAATCTATACACAGACCCATAAGACTATGGATCCCAATGTAAGAACTGCTATTCTAAATCAAATGGTTCCATGATTGAGGAAAGGGAAAGAAATAGTAGGAGGAAAGAAATTAGTATAACCATAAACTGATATACGTTAAGGCAGGTTCTGGTTATATAGTCCTGGCTCTTGGTTGTGTCTCGGGCCTCTGTTAATAAGAGAAGGGAAGGAAACAAACATTTATTAAGCGCTTCTACATGCCAGACATTGTGCTAAGTGCCTTACAAATATTATCTCATTTGGTCCTCATAACAACCCTTTGAGGTGGGTGCTATTGTGATCACCATTTACGGTTAAGCAAACTGAGGCAGACAGAGTGCGACTCGCCCACACAACTAATAAGTGTCTGAGGTCACATTTGAACTCGGATCTTCCTGACTTCAGACCCAGCACTCCATCCACTGTGCCAGCTAGCGGCCAGACACTCATATGGTACTCTGTAAGTGTCCAGAGCACTTTATGGGTCACATTAGAATCCTGTGAGGGTTTTTGTTATCATCCCATTTTTACAGATGAGGAAGATTGTAAGATCATAGGGAGCTGAAAGGCTCCTCAGAGGTTTGCCAGTACAACCCCTTCATTTTACAGCCGAGGCCCAAAGAGCTTACATAACTCATCTAGCCCATGCCTAAGGTGGAATTTGAACCCAGGCATTCCCACCTCCCCTACTCTATAATCCACCTGACCACAGCTGCCTCTTATTCTTTCTCCATCATTCCCTTAACTGTCTCAATTCCTCAGACCCTGGAAGAGCAGTGTTTTTATCAAGGGTTAACCATCCTTCATCAATAGAGCTAGAGAAAGGCCAAGTCCATGGCATTAATGAATCAGTGCTGCTTTATTTACTCAGATGAAGGCATCATGGCCCTATAGAAAGAGGACTCAGAACGCCTGAGTCTAAGCTCAGCCACTGTGTCGTGGGAGGCATTCTTTTTTCAAAAAAAAAAAAAATTGATGAATAAGCATTTTTTCTTCCATTTTCTCCCTCATTGGGAAAAAGGAAAACAAAACTCTTGTAACAAACACACATAGTCAAGCAAAGCAGACTTCTGCCCTGGCCCTGTCCAGAAATATGTGTTTGATTCTGGGTTGGGGGGAAGTCTGTGATGGCTAGTCAGGAGGGTGGGCGGCATGCTTTGCGGTTGGCCCTTTGGAATCCTGGTTGGTCTTTCAAGGTCCTTTGCCTTTACAATAGACAATGTATTTTTCATAGGACTTAGAAGAGAAAGGGACTTTCAAGTTTCAGCCCGTTCTCCTTATTTTATAGATAAGCATCATAGATTTAGTTTTAAAACTAGAAAGAGGCAGAGGCGGAACGAGCATTTATTAAATGCCTGCTGGGTGCTTGGCACCATGCTCAGCGCACCATCTCCTTTGACCCTCACAACAGCCCTGTGAGATAAATGCTAGTTTAATCCCCATTTCATAGAGGAGGAAACTGAAGTGGACAGAGACTAGACTTGCCAGTAAGTGTCTAAGGCTGCATCTGAACTCAGGTCTTCCCGAGACTCAGTGCTGTAACCACTGTGCCACCTGTGCACTATTTAGTCTGGGGATTCCTAGCTTTTGGAGCGACCCCTTTGGCAGTCTGGTGAAACCTATGGGCCCTTTCTCAGAATGATGCACAAAATAAAACACGCACAGTTACAAAGGACTCCAATCGTAGGGACATGCAGTTATCAAATCATTGAAGAACTCTTAATCTGGTGATCTGGCCATGACCCTCATTGCACAGATGGGGAAGGTGAGGCCCACAGAATTTCATCGGAAAAGTTGGAAAGTCAAGGTCACTCAGGTAAC
Source organism: Trichosurus vulpecula (assembly GCF_011100635.1). Classification (NCBI taxonomy): domain Eukaryota; kingdom Metazoa; phylum Chordata; class Mammalia; order Diprotodontia; family Phalangeridae; genus Trichosurus; species Trichosurus vulpecula. Next base: position 178,309,968 of record NC_050581.1, read on the forward strand.
TAGGGTTTAAGCCCAGGGCCTCTTTCTCCAAATCCTGCGTCCTTGCTACTGTGTATTTAGCACCAGAGGCTGATTGCTGGTGCTCCTGATAGAAGTAGGTGCTTGGGTTCCACAGCCCACAGTTTGAAAATCACTGTTATATTATCAAGTTTGCACCTATGGGACATGTGGTAGTGTTCTCAGTGGCCCAAAAGGCCAAAACTCCTTCCAGAGGTGGCCGACTTACACTCACAAAGTACCTCAGGCCACTTGGTGAAGGCTTCCTCTTGGCCAACGCCTCGGCCCTTCTGGATGCTGCGCAGGTGACGCCTGGATTGCCTCTTGTATATTTACAGTGCACAAAGACGTGCGGAGCAGGCTCCAGGTATCGAAAGGTGGTATGCGTGAATGGAAACGAGATTGAGGAACCCAGCCGGCACTGTGATCCCAGCCAGCGGCCGGCGGACCGAGAGAGCTGCAGTCTTCAGCCGTGTGAATACATCTGGATCACCGGGGAATGGTCGGAGGTAGGTCAGCATGGCGGGCGGCAGCAGCGGCCGGGCATGGCAGCAAGCAGGCCCAGGCCTTAGCTGTTTGGAGGAAGCAATATCTCTGCCATTTACAGTGAGGCCTTTGGGAAACCTGTTCTCCCCTTTCCCTCCTTCCTTGGGGGAGGCTTAGTGACAGGATTACTTAGAAATGATAATCATGCCTAGAGACAGCCTGAGATATGGATTGGGAGTGGATCCTTGGAATCAAGATCTAGCTTCAGGTCCTACCTGGGAGACATCATGACCACAGGACCCTGGACAAATCATTTAACTTTTCATTGCCCTGGGCAATTTTTTAAGACTATATAAGTCAACAACCATTTCTTAAGAGCTTATTATGTGCTTAGTGCCAGGGACACAAAGAAAGGGGGGAAATGTCCCTGCTCTCAAGGAGCTCATTGTAATTTGGGGAGACAACAAACAAATAGATAAGATATGTACAAGGGAGATGTAAGGTGCCAGCTGGGTGGCACAATGGATAGAGTGCCAGGCCTGGAGTCAGGAAGACCAGAGTTCAAATCTGGCCTCAGATACTGACTAGCTGTGTGACCCTGGACAAGTCACCCGTTTGCCTCAATCTCCTCTTCTGTAAAGTGAGATGGAGAAGGAAATGGCAAATCACCCCAGCATCTGTGCCAAGAAAACACCCTGACAAAGAGTCAGACGAGACTTAACAATGACAGCAACAACAAAGTGGAAGGTAGTCTTGGAAGGACCTCTCACAGTGAGATTTAAGCTGAGTCCTGAAGGTAGTCAGGGAGCCAGGAGTCCGAGATGAGGATGGAAGGCATTCATGGCCTGGGAGACTGTTAATGAAAAGGCAGAGACAGGAAATGAAGTGTGCCACCTGTGAGGGTAGCAAGAAAGCCAGTGTGGCTGGATCATAGAGTGTGTGGAGGAGAAGAAAGGAGGAAAGGACTAAAAAGGTGGGGAGGGCCAGGTTTTGAAAGCCCAAGTATTTACTGTTTGCTCCCAGAGGTAACAGGGAGCCATGGGAGTTTATTGAGCAGGGCAGTGACACAGTTGGTCACTGCTGTGCTTTAGGAAGAGCACTTGGAGAACTGAGTGGAAGATGGACTGAAGCAAGGAGAGGCAGGGAGACCACCAGAAGGCTTTCGCAATAATCTGCGTGTGAGGTCTTATACCAGGGCTTGGTTGTGTCAAAGGAGAGAAGAGAGACATATATGGGAGAGGTAACAAAGATTATGCATCCATAGGGCTGGTTCTTATGTTGGGCATTCCTTGGGTCAATTAAATCACAGATCTGGGTACAAAAGAAAATCAAGTCTGGTCATCAACAAGGCTGGCCTTATAAGGAGGCAGTGGCAGAGGAGCCAGGCAATTCAGAGTAATTAGAGAGAAATTGCAAACGCTTCTTGGGCCTAATTAGTCTCCAGAGGTGTAAGTTATACAGAGCTTGCCAGTTTTTGTTGTGGAAGGAAGTTTCTATATTCAGATTTCACGGGCGTGGCCACTAATGCTTTATTGTCCCCAAACTACAGGCAGAGGGTATGACCAACTGATGGGGTGGGAATGAATCAGCAAGTGCCTCCCACCCCCATCAGGGGGGCATATCAATTGTGATGCTCCTTGAGGGCAGGGACTGTCTTTTGCCTCTGGTTGTAGCCCCAGAGCTTAGCTCAGAGCCTGGCACTTAATAAAGGTTTGTTGGTTGCTTGATTGATAACAGTCTGAGTCAGGATTCAAACTCAGGTTTTATCACTTCAAATTCAAAAGGCTATCCACTAAGAGGTCATATAGTCATGAGATCATAGGTCTAGAGTGTCTTAGAGGTCATCTAGTTCAGGGTACTCATTTTACAGATATGGAAACTGAGACCTAGAAAAGTCAAACGACTTGCCCAAGGTTATGTGGGTAACAAGTAGCAAAACCAGTATTTGAACCCAGGACCTCTCACTTTTTCCTTTGCCCCATGCTATTTCTCTATTGGACTTAAATCTTCTTCCTGGTGGTCTTTGCACTCTACAATTCTTTCTCTCTGCAGACTTCCCAGTCTAACAAAGCCCATTGTTCTCTGAAATGTGACCTCACTTAAACATGAAGATCAGTGAGCAAGATTGACAGGAATGAACTTCTCCCATCCTTCCCCCCCCCACCCCATGTTCCTCATCCCTGGGAGGGTGGCCTGCCTTTCCTTAAAGACAAATCTCATTACTCACCTAATGGGACTTCCAGATACCACTTATGCAGGCCTCTGAAATCCCATTCAAAGATGAGTTCTCAATGATTTTCTGAAGCCCAAGAGACTCAGTGATAGCAGTTCAGTTACAACCCAAGGCTTCTGAGGTTCCCGACCCCTTTTCAGAGGTTTGAATGGCTTGTTCAGAAAACCTGACTGTGTTCAGGTCACAGTTACAGAGCCAGCTTCCTGTCTCCACTTAGTTTTCTCCATGTAAATTTTAGGTAGTCAAAAACCAAATTGATTGTAATGTTCTGAAATTTTGAAAGTAAGCCCCATGCCCCACTAAGGGTGCTGCCAAATTTAAGGAAGTGGGAATACCTTTAGGACTTGCTATCCTATAGGAGAATATCTAGGTATCTCCAAGGCCTCTGTTCCTTTCCATTACTTTAGATAATTAAAAATGATCATGTATGAGAGAGACAACAATATATGCTAGTGATAATACCGATTTCCGACCAAAGGGAGCACTTTTCGTCTAAAGCAAGGGTTCTTAACCTCCCTATCACTACTATGAGGTCCACGGATATGTAATTCAGAGGAGTCTGTGTCCTGAGATGGGGGGAAATTATATCTTTGTATTCACTACCCTTTAACTGATATCAAGAGTTTCCTTCTTTATTCCTGATTTTAAAAACAGTGCCACTGAGAAGGGGTCCCTTGGCTTCACCTGATTGCCAGGGTCCAGGACACAGAAAATGGTGAAGGACCCCTGATCTAAAGCAATTTCTCATATGTTATCTCATCTCATCTCAAAATAGCTAAATAAAGGAAACAACCACGATTATTCTCATTTAACAAATAGAGTAACTGAGGCTTGCAACAGTTAGGTGACTCCAGGTCTCCTGCCTTCCACTATATTCTCCATTCTTGATGTGTCTCTGCAACTTCTTTCACCCCCAGACTTTCACATCCCCATTTGATCATTTTTGCTTATTTTCCCTCGTGTTGGTGTCAGGTGACAAAGAAGGTTATAAAAATGACCAGAAAACTCTTTAATCACAAAAAGACGAGATCTGTAACCGCTGCTGCCATAGGGAGTGGATTTTACCTTGCCTGATGTGGCTATGTGAAGTCTTCAGGAAGCATCCAGCTTTCTCCTTTTCTTCACCCTTTCATCAGGTCTGGAGATTCCTCAGCAAAGAAGCTTTGTGTAATTGTGGAGCTGTCTGTCTGTCCCTGGGGGTTCTTCCTTGTCCTTCCATCTGCAGGCTCACTGAGGAGCCTCATCAGTCAGCAGTGGTCCATTAGTCAGGACTGTGATGGTGTCTCTCTAAACCTAGGTCAAAGGAAAGAATTAAGGCAATTAGGGAGAGAATTAAGAAAATTAAGACAAGAGAATTAAGGCAGAATTGTTTCTGATCCTGAAATCCTCTGGATGGCTGTTTAAAACCTCCACCTTGCCTTTTCATCAGTAAACAAAGCTTAGTTTGATCTGTGAGAACACAAGTAGCAATTAGGAACATCCTTGTTTCTGAATGGCTACCGATGCTTGCATTAACCAGCTAGGCCTCAACACCTGGCATACTGCCTCACCAGTGTTGTGGAAGGAACTCTGGATTTGCTTTCTGAAAAATGGGAATAATAGGGGTCCTTGTGAGGAGCAAATGAGCTCACAAAGTCAGAGAATTAGAGGGTTTTAGGCAGCCATCTAGTTCCAACCCATACACAAAAGGAATATCCACTGTATCAGATGAGTGATGATCCCACCTCTACTTAAGTCTATATTAAAGAATTTTAGAAAATATATACATTAAAGTATTTTACAGACCTTAAATGCTAGCTATTTTATATAGTGTATAATTACGGTCAACATCCTCAAGAAAGAGATCCTAAAACCAGTCACATATGGCAAGAACCCTTAGCTATCCTGGTCTTCCTCCTCTAGACCTCCTCAGCTTAATGATGCTCTTCCTAAAATGTAGCATCCAGAACTGAACATAATATTCCAGATGTGCTCTTCCCGGGGCAGAATCCAGCACTTAATGTTCAGCCTTATCCTGAAAGCTTTCTTCTCAATGCAGCCAAATTTTTTTCTTTTTGCAGGGGAGAAGGTGGCTAGAATGTTATAGCCACCTTCTCCCCTGTCCCCCAAAAATGGCTAAATTGAGAAGAATAGCTTTCAGGATGAGGCTAACTCACTGAGCTTGCAGTCCACTTAGCCCCTTAGATCTTTTTTCAAACTACTGTCCAGCCATGCCTTCTCCATCTTGTCCTTATGAAGTCATTTTTTTTTAACCTTAGTGAAAGACTTCTCATTCACCCCTATCCAACTTCATCTTATTCAGAATCAGGAAATCTGGGTTTAAGGCCTATTTCTGCTACTGAATCATTTTTTCCCTTTGGCAAGTCCCTTGTTCTTGATGGGGCTCAGTTTCCTTATCTGTAAAAAGCTAGAACTTAGATGGCCTCAGAAATCCCTTCCAGCTCTAAATCTGTGGTGCTATTCACAGGCCAGTTTCCTCATCCCTTCCTGTTCCAACATTATATGATTTTAGGGGTCCTGATACTAGTGCACCCTGCGGCTGGGTGTGCTAGAATTAGACCACGCTGAACTTAACAAGCTGGGACTCTACCGCATGTTTTCCCTGCACTTTGCTGCCATCCAGGGGAAAAGATGAGTGATGCTTCTGGATCTAAAACATTTAAGCTTTAAGGCAACTCCCTACACACACACACACACACACACACACACACACACACACACACACACGTGCGCGCTCACACACACACGCACACACACACACACCCCACCACCACCACCACTATTTCTAGCAGTCACTGTCCTTGGTCTGGAAGTGCAATTAGCAGATACTGAGTAAAATATCTCTTCTGGTTTCCTTGGGAAGCCATTTGTTGGCTTAAACTGTGGCTGGTTTTATATGGCACCTTACATGTGGTATCTCCTTTGTCCCACACAACCACCCTGCAAGGTGAAAGTTATAATGCCATCAGAACAGAAGCTTCTTGGGGGCAGGGCACCTTTTTCCTTTGTGTCCCTAGACACGTGGGATGCCTGGTGAATCATGAACGAATGAATGAGAGAGCACTTGGTGTGTAGGAAGCACGGAGCTAAGTCCTGAGGATACGAATGGACATCGAAGCTGGTCCCTGCTTTCGTGGAGCTCATCTCATGTGGGCTTGTTGATTAACTGATCTCCATTTTGCAGATGAGAAAATTGAAGCCTCACAGAGGATGTCATTTAAGGTCACATAGCTAGTAAATGGTGGAAGGAAGGAAGGGAGAAAGGAAGGAAGGAGAGAGAGAGAAGGAGGAAAGACAAAGGAAGAGAGGAAGGAAGGAAAGAAGGAAGGAGGGAAGGGAGATAAGGAGGGATCCTTAATTAGAAGATACAACTAATTAAACTTGCTAAAAGAAATAAACTAGATAAGACCATAATTCCTAAAGTTTTTTGTTTATTTTTTATCTTTTTATTGTGGGTAAAACTGTGAAAATGTGGAACACAGTAGGCACCAAAATGCTTGTGAATTGACCAGTTGATTTATTGCCAGGCATGTCTGCATAGGGTTGGAGAGGCAGCTTCTCTCCTCCTCCAAGAGCAGAGGATGGGGATCCAGGTTACTGTGGAGCGGCTGACTATGTCCAAGCATTTGTGTGAACTCGCACATCTCCCGGGGGCCCAGAGCTAACAAAGTGAAGGCTTTGAGAGGGCTGGTCACTGGGGCAGTAGCAGTAGTGAGGTTAGAGGCCCACTGTGAGCTGCCCTGGATCATTTCTTTAACCTCTCTCTTTCTCCACAGTGCTCAGTGACCTGCGGCAAGGGTTATAAACAAAGGCTAGTTTCATGTAGCGAGATTTACACCGGGAAAGATCATTATGAGTACGGCTACCAGAACACCATCAACTGCCCCGGCACCCAGCCTCCCAGCATCCATCCATGCTTCCTTCGGGAATGCCCTGTCTCAGCCACCTGGCGAGTTGGAAATTGGGGAAGTGTAAGTAGATGATGAAGTTGGTGTTTCCCTGATAAATTGACTCTGGAGGAGCACCCAGGGCCAGGCAGCCGATTTCTTCTCAATATCGTTCCCATTAGCATGTCCAGGGGTGACCTCCTTCAACAGTAAGGGTTGTAAGGTTGAAATGAACTGATGAGAGAAGAACGGCATCTTCCCTGTCTTCTCCAAATGGAATCTTATCGTTCTCCCCACTTGGCTTCTTCTATTGAAGTACTTGGGAGAATTGAATCGAAGAACAGCAGCAAAATCAAATTCTGGGGGAGTTTTAAAGCAGAATGCTTTGAGGCATGTACATGATTAGCACATCATGGTATCTGGAGCAAACTCCTTGTACATTTTAGGCCAGGCTTGGGAGGTGGGGGGTGGGTGGAGACGATGGGAACCCAGCAGAGAAGGGAGGAGGGAGCAGATTAGGGAGTAGAAGGTGAAGGGCAGTGGTTCTGGAAGGAATGCAAAGGCAAGTCTCTGATGCAGCTTCTCTATTCTTAATGTATCTTTTGATCTGGTCTTAAAGACTTTTCTTTCATGCTTAAAAGCATATTGACAAGCAGAACTCTCTGGACTTGAGAATTGTTGTGCTTTATGATGTTCCTATGAATACTAGCACAAATTACTAAGTGAATGACTTAGTGATAGAGTCATACCAGGTTTGGAGCCAGGAAGCCCTGAGTTTATATCCTGGCTCTGGAGGAGACTGGCTGGGTGACCCTGGGTAAGTCCCTTAAGGTCTCAGTGCCCCAGACAAGCTGAATATTTGATACTAATTAAATCAAAGCCACATCCAAAAGAAAATTCAATCTGGTCCCAAGGAGACTGGCCTCACAGGTGGGGCGTGTCCTAGGGGTCTAAGGACTTGGTGTGATGTGAGGGGTACTGGAAAGGCTCCTTGGGATTAAGTCATTTCTCTATCCTCATTTTCCAATCACCGTGCCCCAAACTCCACCATTAGAGATACATTGCTTTTAGCCTGTGAGGGGTTTGAAGTCCCACATCGAAATGCCAGAGCCCCAGGGAGGAGTGAGACACACCTTGTACAGAGTCAGGTTCCTTTCCAAGCATCACTAGCCCAGGGCAGGGCTTAGTGGACAGGGAACACAGGCTAGTTGGGGAGTCAGGGTGGGTCTAGGATGGAGCTCATCGGCAATTCCGGGAGGAGAGTTAGCTCTGGCTGGACCATGTCGGACACTTCTCTAAGCCGTTTTCTATTAGGTGCATTAGGAAGGTGTTCTTCAGGTCGTCTTATGTTGGTGTGAGGACCCATGGAGGAAGGCGCTGAAGGACTTTTCTAGCCTTCTTGCGGATGCCACTTTAGGAAAGCTTTAACGAACTAGGTGGAGCAATGAGGGGCTGTGCCCTACAGGCACAATAGCATCTGCAGAGTGCTTTAACATTTGTAAAATGCATATATTATCTCATTTGATCCCTCCCACCAGCCCTGGGAGGTAGGTGCTATCCTTACCTCCATTTTACAGATGAGTAAACTGAGGATGAAAGAGGATTGATGACTTACCCAGAGTCACCCAGCTAAGTGTCTAAGGCAAGATTTGAATTCATGTCTTCCTGACTCCAGGTCCAAAGCGCTATCTAATATGCCATCTAATAGAACCAAAATATAACAGGAGAATTCCTTCAGCAGCTAGGAACAGATATATAAATTAATTAATTACCACTCCCACTTAACTGGATTTATTTTAATTCTTTCTATTATTATTTTATGTCATGAATTGCACAGATGTTTTGAGGGCAAGTTTTAGGCTATATGGCCTCTCCTCCCCCCTCCCCCGGTCATCATTTGTGCTATGTCCCTGGGAAACAAAATATCTGGTTATGGCTCTGACCTTGAGGAAAAGGCAATTAGATTAATTGGGAAGCTAGATATCCATGGTGGAGTCCACGGTCTTCATCTGCTCTCATTTTCTGAATATCCCCTGGAGAGAGAGTGGGCTCATACCTTTTTGGGGTGCGGTCTGTTGCTAGTTTCTGTGTATTTGCTTATCTGGAGCATCCAGAGGTGATTTAGAAGGGAGGAATCATGATCCCCTCTGCTCCTCTCTGCTCATCTCCTGGGCTGGGGGGTGGGGAGCGGGGGAAGAATGGGGGCACCTCAAGCTGCCCAGCTGACTGAGCTTTGATTTCTAGTGCTCTGTGACTTGTGGAACGGGAGTGATGCATCGCTCAGTGCAATGCTTAACCAATGACGACCAGCCAAGTCCTCTCTGCCCCATTGAGTTAAAACCTGAAGAAAGGAGAACCTGCCACAATAACCACAACTGTAAGTCTACCAGCTGGAATAGATTGTTCTTTGTTGAGTGAAATGGCCTTGTTTTCTCCCTAACTCCACCCCTACCATGCTTTTGGGGATGTTGACTTCTTAGAGATGATGACGTCCACTAAAAGATTTTCAGGTGGACAGTGTCATTCGTCCTGCAAATAAACAAAACCACCGCTTTCTCCATGAAGACTCCCAGGAGTCCCCAGTTACCAGTATTCTCTCCATCAGTTAGTCAATAAAAAAGCACCTACTATGTGCCAGGTACTCTAAAAGGTCCTAGGGATATAAAGACAAATAATGGGTAATTTGTACTCTCAGAGAACTTCAGATTGCCTTTTATTATCTATTTGTGTGTCAGGGAGGGTGGGGAGGAAGTGGCGGAAAGAACAACCAAGGCACCATCTTGCTTTTCCCAAAGGTCTATAGGATAGTGTCCAAAGTCAGCTGCTGCTTACACCAACTATATAGTCAGAGTGGAACAACCACCCCTCACCCCAAAAAAGTTTCATAGAGCTTTAGTCTTAAGTGAATTCCTTTGGTCATTCAGAAAAAAAGGATATCCCCTTCATCTACCTTCTTAGCAAGGCTCCCTACAGACTTCCTCCTAGTGGGCCTTGATTCACCGGACTCTTGGCTAGAGGCTTTGCCCCTTCAGGGCCCCTCCCTCACCCTTCTTCACTTCAGGGCCTTCCTCTAGGGATTTTACCTCACCAAGGTTTGTTTAGCCTCCTTCTCAGCTGTATGTTGTGTGTCTGTGTTGTGTGTGTGTGTGTGTGTGTGTGTGTATGTATGTATGTATGTATTCTGCCTTCTCATGGGCCTTTTCAGCTAAGAGTTCCAAGAGTTCTGTGACATCTTTGATCTACTTAATGGATTTTTCCAGGGGCAACCAATGTGGGCATTTCTTCTCTGAAGCTCTGCCTGCCACAGGACAGATGAGAGAGGAAAAGAACAAGCATTTATTAAATGCCTACTATGTCCCAGGCACTGTACTGAACATGGCAACTCCTGAGAATCAATGAACCTGTGACTGTTTTAATTTTGAGTTATTTCCCACTTCCTAGAATTGGGTCTTGCACGTAGTAGGCGATTAATAATTGTTTACTGAATTTAACTGAATACACTTTCAATGAGAGAGGAGCACCTAGAGAGTTTATGATTAGATCCTTCCATGCTACTAGCTGGCATTGTTTTTTGCTTTCAGATGGAATGGGAAAATGTAGCGTAAATGATCTTGAATGTGGAAAAATCAGCCTTGCACAAGAATTCTTGGTGTACATACACTGCTTGTCTTCTCTATTAGAGTCTAAGCTTCTCAGGGTCTGGGGCCCAGCAGCATGCATGACACAATGGAAAGAATTCTGGCTTTGGAGCCGGAGGGCCTGGGTTCAAATCTCAGCCCTGCCACTAAGTATCTCTATGATCTTGGGCAAGTCTCATTGGGCCTCAGTTTCATCCTCAATAAAATGAACAGGTTGATGTAAG